>NW_015167115.1:314411-330720 GCF_001447785.1 Gekko japonicus | reverse complement strand
ACAAAACTTCAAGTAATACATTACCTAAAACCTTTTTTCAATTAGTGGAAGAATTCTTATTAATAGATATTTGGAGAACAAAAAACATTGACAAAAAATAACACACTTTTTTCTCTACACGCCATAGCACGTGGTCGAGGATCGACATGGCATGGATTTCAACCTCACTTATAAAAATGGTAGAAGAAACAGAAATATTAGCAAGTACATTTGCGGACCATAATCCTATCCTTTTAACACTAAATTACACAACTAGAAAGACAAGATGGACAATGAATATGGACATTCTAAAGGATAGTGAGATTATAGAGAAAATTTAAAAAGTTATTAAAGAGTTTTTTAGAAACAACACTAAACAAGAAACCCCTATAGAGATAATATGGGATGCCTTTAAGGCATTCATGAGGGGTTGGTGGATTAACCAAGGAGCTTGGAGGAAAAAACAAGAAAATAAAAAATTTGAGATTTTAAGGGGGAAAATACAAAAAGAAGATAAAATAAAAAATAATAGCTACACTATAGATGATAAAAGAGTGAAATTAAAGAAGCTACAGCACCAACTTAACTTATAACTCAAGAAGTGGCAAAAAAGTAGAAATGTCTAAAATGTACTGTTTTGAAAATGCTAATAAACCAACGAGATGGCTAGCATACAAATTGAAAAAAGACAGAGAGAAAAAATGAATAAAACCTTAAAAATGAGAAAGGGGAAGGGAAATCTTTACAAAGAGATCTTAAAGAAATAGTAGAGAATTTCTATAAAAGATTGTATCAGTCAGCAGAAATATCAAATGAAGAGGTGCAGGAATACCAAGGAAAGTGGGAAAGGAAGAAATTTAACAAAGAACAAATAGCTATATTAAACGATCCAATAACAACCTGTGAAATAATAGAAGCAATAAAAAATGGAGGGAAAAGAAAATCCCCGAGACCAGATGGTATCCCTACAGAATTTTACCAGGTATTTGAGGACCAGGTAGTAGAACCATTTAAAGACTTGCTACAAAACATTCCAAACTCAAATAAACTTCCTACCTCATGGAATGAGGCTATTATAACACTGATCCATAAACCAAATTCTAATGAAGAAGAAATAAGAAATTACAGACCAATTTCTTTACTAAATACAGATTATAAACTTTTTGCAAAAATTTTGGCTAACAGAATGAAAAGAATATTAATGCATATAATCCATAAGGACCAGTCAGGATTCCTACCTAAAAAACAAATGCAAAATAATATCAGGAATATCATATATGTATATATATGAACCTATATGTTCATATATATGAACTTCACCTGGGAAAACCAATAGCCTTAGTTCTTCTAGATGCAGAGAAGGCTTTTGACAATATCAATTCGGCATATATGTTACATAAGCTTTCAATGTGGGAATGTGGGGAAAACTTCTATGTGATGATAAAATCCATATATAACAACCAAAGTGCAAAAATTTTAGTGAATGGAGAACCCACTCAAAGTATTCAGATACAGAAAGGTACTAGGCAAGGATGCCCACTGTCGTCCTTACTGTTTATATTCACTATAGAGTTGCTGGCTGAAAGAATAAGAAGTAATGATATGATAAAAGGATTGAGAGCAAAAGGAGAAGTATTTAAACTTTTGCAGATGATTTGATATTTATAGTAGAAGAACCAGAATACTCACTAATCCACCTAATAAATGATATATATGTATCTGTATATCTCTGTGTATATATTCACCATTATATCTATATAAACTTTCTATGCACCTTCATCACCAGTCGGTCTCCAGCTTCTTATTTACTACACCCAATACCCTTTCCCCCTCCTTCTGCTGTTTATCTGACTTGCGCTCCCCCCCCCCTGCAAAGTGGTTGGCAATTTGACACTGGATTAATTAGTATTTGCCATTTGACCTCTTTTTGAAATGGGCTATTAATGTTTTTAATTGCTTTTAGACATGTTCTTATGACTGTTGTACATCGCCCAGAGCCCGGCATTAGCAGGGATTGGGCGATTAATAAATGTAATGAATAAATAAATGTTGTTTGACAGAGAGTCCCACCAGGTAGGGGGCCAGGGCAGAGAAGGCCCTGGCCCTGCTTGAGGACAGCCAGATGTCTTCATTGCCCGACAGACTGTCCTTCGATACTATCAAGGAAAGTGTGTCTTAGTACGGGCAGCCTGATCACTTAACCCATGGGGAAGACTCCTCTTGGGCCACTGTCCTGAAGGGCCCATGACAGCCACAAGCAAGTGGAGCCAGGGTCCAGAGGCTGTACCAGTGCTACAAGGGCTGCTTGGCCTGGACCTTTCAGTGGCAACAAAAGTCTTCATCACAGTTCACCCAGTTGCCTCTTCTTACACTACCATTGGTTTGCGGCAGTCCAGGAGGAGGCCAATGGGTGAGCTTCACTGATGGTTGATGCGGCTGTCTGGGCCTGAACTCAGTGGGACCTACATTACTGTTTTGCAGAGCTGAGCTTGGGATCCTCCTGGGCCATTTTAAGGGCAAAACCTGCTCCGTTTTTCAGGAAATTCGGAGTGCCTAACTCCCTCAAGAACCTACCCCACCCCAAGTCATTTTGGGAGGCCGTGTTTTGGGTGCCTACTCCATCTGAGGTGAGACAGGTGGCAACTTGAGAAAGCGTCTTCTCAGTCGTGGCACCAAAATTATGGAATTCCTTTTCTGGGAGGTTTGCTTGTCCTTCTCTATCACTGTCTTTCACCAGTGGGTGAAGACTTTTTTGTTTGGTGTTCCCTCAGTGACCCTTATTGCTGTTCCTTCCTGTTCATGTGTGTACATTTATATGTTTGTGTCTTTGTGAACTGTTTAGAGAGCCAGTTTGGTGTAGTGGTTAGGAGCGTGGGCTCTAATCTGGGAAAACCGGGTTTGATTCCCCTCTCCTCCACATGCACATGACCTTGGATCAGTCACAAGTCCTTTCAGAGCTGTTCTCTCAAGGGCAGTTCTTGAAAGAGCTCCCTCAGCCCCACCTACCCCACGGGGTGTCTGTTGTGGGGAGGGGAAGGGAAAGGAGATTGTAAGCCACTCTGAGACTCCTTCGGGTAGTGAAGGGATAGTAAATCTAATCTCTTCTTCTTCTCTTCTATAGATATAACTTGTTTTTATGTTATGTCAGTTCTCCTGAATGGGGTGGAAAGGCGGCATTAAAAAAGTTAAACAAAATGTGACATTTCCCGCAAATCCTTTCTGGGTCCTGGTGATCAGACACTGAGAGCGCAGTGTTTCAAACTCAGTTCATTGGCACGAGGGGTCTGATTTGCAGAAGGAGCTTAGAACTTCTCTCCAGCACTCTCTTCCCAACCTGAAATGGTCCAAGGAGTAGTTTCAGAGGGTAACCATGTTAGTCTTCAGTAGGAAAACCAGATTTGATTCTAGTAGCACTTTAAGGATCAACAAGATTTGGGAGGTAACCAGGGGTCATTTCGTAGAAAAAGAGCTAGGGGAACTCATTAGCATAACTCATTAGCATATGCCACACACTCTGACATCACCGGAAGTGTGTCATAAGGCCAGCGGGAGTGCAAGGAAGCCCCGCGAAGGCCCTCCCTGGCCCCAGGCAGGCAGGGGTGGGGAGAGGCGGGGAGGAAGCAACTTACCCTCCCTCTCCTCCTGCCTCCTCCTGGCTGAATGAGGGCCGGAGGCGTGGCGGCCGGAAGCAGGGGGCGGGGCTTCGTCATGTGCCCCGCCCCCCGTACCTCACCCGGGGGAACTGCGATCCCCCCCGAAATGACCTCTGGAGGTAACTGATAAAGGGAGCTTTGACTCTTGACAGCTCATTCCCTGCAGATCTTCTTGGTCTCAGAGGTGCTACTGGACAAATCTGGTCCCAGAGGTATTATTTGCCCCAATGGGAAAACTTTAAGTGTGGTCCGTCTGTACATGTTGGTTTCCCAAGGCCTTTCCTAGGGCCCTTTCAACTCAGAAAAACGGCATGAGGGAAAGGCTTTAAGCCGTTTTCCCCATGGTCCCAATCAGTATTCCCTCTAAGCTGAGTTAGTGTGAGCTAGCTCACAGGTTTTTAGCCTCCGGCTTACACATTTTTGTCTTTGCTCATGAAGAAGAAGAGATTGGATTTATACCCTGCCCTTCACTACCCAAAGGTGTCTCCTTTTCCCTTCCCCTCCCCACAACAGGCACCCTGTGAGGTAGGTGGAGCTGAGAGAGCTCTTGACAGAAACTGCTCTTTTTTTCAAGAACAGCTCTTATCAGAGCTATGGCTTGCCCAAGGCCATCCAGCCAGGTGCAAGTGGAGGAGTAGGGAATCAAACCCGGTTCTCCCAGATTAGAGTCCGCGCACTTAACCACTACACCAGACTGGCTCCAGAGCAGGGTGGCTCCAGAGCAAACTAACTTATGCAGCAGCCAAATTGCTCACTCACAGCTTTAATGCCAGTAGCTCACAGAGTAGAATCTTTGCTCACAAGACTCCACAGCTTAGAGGGAGTATTGGTCCCAATCTGAATCAACCTCCCTGTGCCTGTGCATTGTGTTCTCCAGGCACAGAACTCATATTGTGCATCTGATCTCCCAAGACCCAGGGGGTTCATGAAAAAAAACAAAATACGTAACAAGGAAAGACTGAAGGTCAAAGAAGAAGGGGACGGCAAAGGATGATATGGTCAGACAGTGTTATCGATGCAACAAACATGAAATTAAGCAAACTCCGGGGCGCAACGGAAAACAGGAGGGCCTGGCGTGATGTGGTCTATGGGGTCGCGAAGAGTGGGACTCGACTGTGCGGCTGAACAACAACAAAAACTTGCCAAAGACCTTGCTCAGATAAGCCAAGCTGTTGTAGTATCTTCTGCCCAAATAAATACCGTGTTGTAAATCCTAACAAATCTTGGCAATCCATCTTGGATGCATAATCGCTGGATCACGCAAGCGAAATGCTTCCAGCATCCGGGTGTAAATCTTCTCAGCTGTAATGAGTGGGGTGAACTCCTGAGCTTGTAAAACCTACAGCCAATTGTCTTCAATGAAATATTTGTCCATTTGTGAAAGCCGCAGGAGGCCAGTCTGGTTTTCACAGTGGTTATAGATTTTGTAGGCAAAAGTACTATTCTCAATCCTTCAGGAACTGGGACTGTTGAGTTTTGCTAGGGTGATTTGGTCTGGAGAGCCTTTAAACTCAGGCTCCTGGCCTGCCAAAAAAGACACCCGTGACCTTGAGCAGTAGATAAGTGCAGTGTGGCTTTATAAACATATTTTATGTTGTTGTTATCCTTCTACATTTGTATTCCTATCTCTCCCTTGGCAACCTTTGGTCTCCAGTGGTCAATAAAAGAATGCAGCTCCTTCTCAAACCCAGAAATGATCACGATTTATCAAGTGAATCCTCGTTTATAACCACTTTCATGGGGCTTTAATACCAACTTTGCAGTCCAGTACTAACATTTCTAGCATTCCCACTCCTCCAATAACACACAGCTATGCAGCTATACACTTTTGCCACAGCACAAGGCTGGCAAATATCTGTATCATTCACAACTGGGTTTTGCTGAGTGGCTGAGCTTGATCCGGTTACAAATGATTGCTAAAATGCACAATAGTGCCATATCTAACACTGAAGCACAGCCATAGTATGAACATTGATTTGTTTTACGTTTGGGGAAGCCAAATAGGGTTGGCCCTAGAATCATAGAGTTGGAAAGGACCTCCTGGGTCATCTAGTCCAACTCCCTGCACAAGGCAGGAAATTCACAAATACCCCCCACCAGTGTTCCCTCGAAGCTGAGTTAGTGTGAGCTAGCTCAGTTTTTTAGCCTCCAGCTCACACATTTTTGCCTTAGCTCAGGAAGGACGGCTCCAGAACAAACTAATTCATGCAGTAGCCAAACTGATCTCTCACAACCTTAATGCCAGTAGCTCACAAAGTAGAATTTTTGCTCACAAGACTCCACAGCTTAGGGGGAGCATTGCCTCCCCCACCCTCAGTGACCCCTGCTGTATGCCCAGAAGAGGAGGGGGGACCCCTCCAGGATCCCTGGCCAAACTGGCCCTGGCTTGTATTTGGATGGGAGACCTCAAAGGAATATCAGGGGCGTGATACAGAGGCGGACAATCGCAAACCATCTCTGAGCAATGCTCCCTCTAAGCTGTGGAGTCCTGTGAGCAAAAATTCTACTTTGTTTTTTTTTTTTGGTAAACAAATTTTATTTTCTCAGGAATACAACATATAAAACATTTCATTCTATCAATTGTCTACCCCATTCCCAGTTCGTGTGAGCCGGAGGCTAAAAAACTGTGAGCTAGCTCACACTAACTCAGCTTAGAGGGAACACTGCCTCTGAGTCTCTTGCCCTGAAAACCTTACAGGGGTCACTACAAGTTAAGTGTGACTTGCCAGCACTTTCCAGCACCACCACAGGAAGGGGATGGTGTTAGGGGCACAGTGATGAACGGAGCTGACTGTGAGATAAAAGTATAAAAATAAACAGTGTGCTAAAGCACTCTACCCATGCCTCGGAGGGCCCGTTATTGTCATCCAGTGTACCCATGACTTATAAGGTTGCAGACCTCCAGGTGGGGCCCAGAGATCTCGGAATTACAGCTGGTCTCCTTCAGGCAGGTAGTCATGTTGGTCTGAAGCAACAGAACAGTGTTTGAGTTGCGGTCAGCGCGGTGCGGCGACGTTCTGTCCACTTTTCGGTATGGTGACGGGCGGCGTTCAGCTTGCTCTGAGCCGCCCGATCCTCTGCAGCTCCATTTGGAGCCTCCCGGTTGCCAGGAGGACTTCACCAGATCTTCCAGAGAAAGGTCTGGAGCAGGGGGCTTTCGTTTTTGGCCCCTTCCGTTGCCCCGAAGCTGGAGCGGCGCGTGGGATGGAACATGGCCGCCATGTTCCAGAGAGCCGCAGCCACCCCTTTTTAACAAATAATGAATGGATTACAATAATTGCAGCACTATAAGAGAAGAAACTCAAGAAAAAATAACTGTGAGGCCGCAGCCACCCCTTTTTAACAAATAACAAATGGATTACAATAATTGCAGCAGTATAAGATAAGAAACTCAAGAACAAATAACTGTGAGTGCTCATAATTATCGAGAAAAGAAGAGTGGAAGTGAAATTACCCTGAACTGAATGGCTTGGAATGGAAAGATATAGCTGCCAGAAAACATGTTGGAGAAGACGGACTGTGTAAGTTTATTTTTCTACAAGGGAACCTTGGTGACGTTCTCGGTGAGGCTACTTAACTGATTGCAGAGGGAATTAAAAGACTCTTTAGATTGGATGCATAAGGTTGCACTGGAAAGAGAGAAGGAAAAGGAGATGTGAGTGGAAATTTAAAGGGAACATTACAACAATGGAGCATGATCTGCTGAGAGTTAATGGAAACAGCTGAGAGAAAATTTACCACACATTCAAGGAATGGAAGCATAGAGACATGTTGCTACAGGGGAAAAGGCTACAGATACATAGAAGGAGAATGAAGATATACGGAAAGGTTAATCTGCCTATTTTTGTGGACGTTTGCCCAATCGGAAGAACATGATTATGGAAAATTTGTTAAAAGTTATAATGGTTGGAGATGTAAGGATGATAATAGAGGATGAAAATAATAGAAGGGAGTGTTAAATGCTAAAATAGTAAATAGTAAATAAATTTGTAGATGAAAGTTTAATGGAAATTTATAAATTAGATTTAGGCTAGGGATTATTATATGGACTCTAATTAATCTGAGACTAATAAAAATAATGAAGGAATATAGAAATTGTTGAATGTAGAAGATTTATGATCAGTAAAAAATAATTAGGTGTATGTCTGAATGAATGTAGAATGTAGAAGATTCTGGAAATGTGTTGGAAAAGGGTTAGTTAAATTGCACTAATTTTCAATGAAGTGGTTGGTGATGAAATAAAGGTATAAAAACTTAGTAAAAAATGAAGGGACGTAAGGAATATTATAATAGTAAAATAATTGTATGAAAAGAGGATGGGGGGGGAAAGGAATTAGAGGGGGTGGATGCTAACATTGAAAATCAAAAAAGTGAGAAAAAAGATAAAATATATAAAAATAAAATAAAACCTTACAATTTATGCTTATATTAGAAACAAGTAATTTATAGTTTATTGGATTAAATGAGAGGTATTAGAATGTAGTTGTAGTGAGGAATGGCTAGGCGACTCCCGAGTAATGGATGGTTTGAGATGGGTAAAATTTGGCACCAAATTAGATTGTTGGTATGGAACTTGATGAATGCCATATATAGAGATTAGTACTCGATTAGCGGTTGACTAATGGAATGAATTTGGGAACACCAGAAAATTTCTTACTTGACTTAGTTGCTGTTAAAAAGTATTTTTGGTTGACATGTCGACTTTTGATGATGTTATTGTCTATTATGTTACTGTTTATAACTTGAAAACCCAATAAATATATTTTAAAAAAGAACAATATTTGAGTCCAGTGGTACCTTGAAGACCAACAAAGTTAATTCAGGTTACAAAGATCAGTCCCTCAATTCTGGAGGGTGGGTGCTATAGTATTCTACCCTGCCCAAGTCCCTGTTCTTCCCGAAGAAGCCCCACCCTTCCCTAGGTCCCTTCCAATTCTCCAGGAATTTCCCAACCTCGATTTGGCAACCCTAGCACTAATGCCTAATTTCATATGTGCTTAATATATTCAGGAGGCAGCTAGAAGGGCAAAATGTGCCAACAGAATATGTAATATACATTCCTGCCAGGTTAGTAAGGGGGGGGGGGCAAAAACTGTTACAGTCTGTTGCAGCCAAAATAAACAGAGCTATTCTGGCAGCTTAAAAACGGACAATTCTATGACAGCATAATAAAATTGTTAGACGGTTATCCCAGATTCCCGTCAGTTATGTCTAATACGATCCATAGTGGGTAAACAGAACAAGATTTTATTCCAGCAGGATGCAGAGAGTGGGATACAATTCCGTAAAAATTCCAAAACTAAGGAGGAAACACACGGGATTAGCCTGTTCACACGTCCTGCAGCATTTGGCGCTGGAGAATCTGCATAGCGAAGGTCCCCGTTTGATTCCAGCCGCCGGTACCCAATAAAGGTCGGCTTGCCAACCTCCAGGTGGTAGCTGGAGATCTCGTGGGATTACAATTGATCTCCAGGCAAAAGGGATCAATTCCCCTAGAGAAAACGGCCACTTTGGAAGGTGGACTCTGTGGCATCGTATCTTATTGATGTCCCCCCCCAGGCCCCCCCCCCAATCTCCAGGTATTTCTCAACACGCAGCTAGCAACCCCAATTAAAGCGGGCGGAGGACTTTCCTCTCCTCTAGAGCTGCCTCTCATCCCTAAACAACCGCGATCGGTGGTCCGCCTCGGTTATACGGCGGCCGCCACCCGTTCCCAGTCCGTTTCCCATGCGCCTGATCAGGGCGGCACCAGAGGTCGCTTTGCTACCGGAGGCGTCTGTCACCCAGCCTTTTTTTCTGCGCAGCCGCGTCGCCTGGCCTGAGGGGGCAGGCGGGGCCGGCGGCGGGCTCGGCGATGCGGGGCGGGGCCGGCGGAGCCCATGGAGGAGCCCGACTATTTCGGAAGCAGCGCGGTCGAGTGGGGGGACGAGGCTGGCGCAGACGGAGGAGCGGTGAGAGGGGCTCGGGGGAGAGGGGAGGGTCGCCATCGGTCGGGGGCGCTTGTCTCCTTTGCTCTCTTTCGTTCCCTTCCTGCCTCTCTCTGTGCCACACACACACACACCCCCGGCCGCCAAGGAGCTCAGGGGTAGCCTAGTCGGTTCTCTTCCCGCCTTCGATATGACGCTCACAACAGCCCTGTGAGGTAGGCTAGTGGCTGGCCCCAGATCCCCTAGCGTAAGAACATACGAGAAGCCGTGTTGGATCAGGCCAGCAGTGGCCCATCCAGCCCAACACTCTTATGTCCAACAGGGGCCAAAATCCAGGTGTCCTGGCCTTTTTATTACGGCTTTCATCCTCACGACAACCTTGTGAGGTAGGCTAGGCCGAGAGAGTCCAAAAGTACAACAAACACGGTGTGAAACAATCCAGTAAATAATATAATGATAACAATAACACTCTTTATATTCAATAAATATATATAAAATAAATTCAGTAAGTCATTGGGTATATATAAAATAAATTCAGTAAGTATGACATCTGGCACTCTCCCTCGCAACCCATCCCCCACACACAAGGAGGTTGGGGGGGGCTGAACTTTTTCCTATTGTCTGTATATTTAGTCTACTGGTCTGCTTTTAGGTGGTTTTAATGTTTGGTTTTAACTTAAGAATTTTTGTATACCATTTTGTTGTAAGCCGCCCTGACCCCTGCTTGTAGGGAAGGACGACCTAGTACATCCAATATAATAAAGAAATAATAAATAATAGCCACGACACAATGAGCATACACACACACCAAGCAAAGTCTCTTTAATTTTTCTTCTGTTGACAGAAGAAAGCAGTCCACATGCTGTAAATAAGCAGTTTCAGTTGAACTTCCTCAGGACTCTCTTGAGAACCATTTTGCCAAGCTGAAAAGAAAAGAGGCGGCTGTTTAACCCAATTAGAGGCGGCTGTTCTGCTTTTTGTAATATTTGAAGAGTTTGGTTCCAGTCTTATCTGCAGTCCTGAGGAAGTTCAACTGAAACCGCTTATTTACAAACCGGAGGAGCGTGTCGACTGCTTCATTCTGTCAACAGAAGAAAAATTAAAGAGTCTTTGCATGTGAGAATTAACACCAGTTGGTGTTTGTGTGTATAGATAGGTAGGTACGGTAGGTAGGTAGGTAGGTAGGTAGGTAGATGCTCATTATGCTGCGGCTATTGATTTACTGAATTTAATCTCTATCTATTGAATATAAAGACTGTTATTGTTATTATATTATTTACTGGATTGCTTCATATGGTGTTTGTTGTACTTTTGGACTCCTTGTTCACCATGATCCCTTTTGTTAGAGAATAGGCTGAGAGAGTGGCTTGCTTGGGGTCCTTTAGCAAGTTCCATGGCTTTTTCCTCCTGATATGATCCTCACAACAACATTGTGATGTAGGTGAGGTTGAGAGAGAGCAGCCCATGGACCATCCAGTTTGAACGCATTAACCACAAGGCTACGCTAGCTCTTGTAAGCCAAGCTCACATAATAAAGTGAACTCACAAACATCTTGTATGTTTGTGTGTGCACCTGTTTGTCAGAAAAAGCCAACGTTGCATTTGAAACTGGGAAACAGTTCCTGGATAAATATGGGGTTTGTATCGTATGTCCAGATGTATGTACATTGAATGCAACAAGATAATTATTCACTGCATATACGAAGGAAGAATTCATGTGTATGCTATGCACGAATACTATGTGCGCTTACTGTAATTTGTGTATCCCTTTTAAAACAGCAGATTAGTAACAAAGCAGTTTGGTGTAGTGGTTAAGTGTGCAGACTCTAATCTGGGAGAACCGGATTTGATTCCCCACTCCTCCACTTGCAGCTGCTGGATGACCTTGGGCAAACCATAGTTCTGACAAGAGCTGTCCTTGAAAGGGCAGTCCTCGAAAGAGCTCTCTCAGCCCCACGTACTTTACAGGGTGTCTGTTGTGGGGAGGGGAAGGGAAAGGAGATTGTAAGCCACTCTGAGACTCCGAGTGAACGGTGGGGTATAAATCTAGTCTCTTCCTCCTTCTTCTTGCCTGAACCCGCCCCCTGCTGTTTTACCTTGTTTTGAATTATAAACAGCTTTGAAGGCTGTAGCATTATAGCTGTACATAAATGTGTAAATTAAATTAATAATAATAAAAGAAGCAGATAATGAGACAATAAACAGATGAAACTTGATAAATATGTTGTGGTTAATAATGATGATGATAAAATATGTTGTTAATCCTCTCCCCGGAATAATTTCAGTAATTTCAGTTTATTTTTCATTATCATTCAAGAAGGGAAGTCATTTCTGTCTATTGCAGTAAAAATAAGTAGAAGCCTCTTGGCTGGTGGGCTCTAGTTCCTGAAAGTTTATGTGGGAATAAATGTTCAGATTTATTTAATCATCATAGCTTTTTTCAGATGTGTAAGCATGTCCCTTTCCAAGTCACAACTCTTTTCCCCACTACAGACTTGTGCAAAGGTAACCAAACAAGCATTCTGCATTGCAGTCATGATCAGCACAACCATGGCCACAAATCATCAACCAGGAGTGCTTTTTCTTAGCGCAACTGGAAGTAACTCTGACCTAGCTAGAAGTGTGAATGTGTGTATATGGGGAGATATGGCCTTTAATGTCAAGTGTGTTCACGCTTGCTCAGGGGTAAGGCCCATCGAATTTGTTGGAACGTGCTTCTGATCAAAATGTGCAGGAGGATGTAAATTGATACAGCTGTCCTAAAACTGCCAGAACTACAAGGCTACTTATTTGCAGAGAGAGAGGAATGTTTCCCCAGTTTAAGGAAATTGCCAAATTTGTTAAATGTCAGAGTGAGAGAGCCAGAATAAGAGACCCCATTGGCATAGCTGGAAAAATACGGTATTAACGTTATGGATAATTAACGTACTGGTTAATAATCTGTAACATTTCCACTGCCAAACACTGACAGTTGTGAGTCCTTTATTAAGAAGTGGTGTGCACCAGATCTCACAATGAGTAACTATCAACACAAGAGCACCCTGTGCTGTTATTTTAGTGCACTGGCATAAATCTGTGCATGGTTTGTACTTGCGTTCTTTTCTGATTTCCCTTTCTGCTTTCCCTTTATCATTTCTCTGTGAGCGTCTCTAGAAAGCCCTTCAGTCTCCTAAAAATCTTTGCCTGCCATTCTCACATCTCACTTATTCCTCCTGTATCATGAGTCCAGGACTTAAAAGATTTTGTTTTCTTATTTTAAAAGCCATATTTGGTTCCACACTGAGCCACATTTAGCCCTAGAGCCATAAAAAATTTGATCTGTGTGCTGTAAGAATCCCGATTCTATGACTTCATCCAGTGCCCTAGGGCTTTGCGCTTCATACATACATCTTAGTGTGTCATGACTTTTTCCCCAGATGCTCATCTTAACCTAGATGTAGCTACTGGGTGTTACATTGCCTGTCCCGGTATTTGATAAATACCTTGTTTTATTTAAAGTCCTTGAAGCACCAGGATGTGAGCATTGCTGTGGGGACCTGTGTGCAGGGCAGAAGAATAATTGTCTTGGCAAGGAATAGCGTTTGTTTTGTTACCACAAAAACAAGCTGCTTTGTCCCATTTATATACAAGTTTTTATGCATACCTGTATTGAAAGAATGTGGTTTATTTCTCGCCTGAACTCTATTAGGGTACCTGAAAACCCACCCAAGGGTAAATCTGCCTAACCTCACCCTAGTTAGTATATTACTAAAGAAATCCTGTGTGATGGGAAAATTAACGGTTTGCAATTTTTGCACTTCTCTAAGCAGCAAGATGATGAATATGGTGAAGAAGACGATGCTGAGGTCCAGCAGGAATTTGCACAAGTTTTCCACCCGAGATTACATAATGGAGCCTTCCATTTTTAATACTTTAAAAAGGTGAATGCAACGGATGGGCGGATTAAGGGATTGGACGTGTTACGTGGCTTTCTGGGCCTTTGATTCATTCAGGTTTGTCTCAGAGAAGGATGGTCTGTGTCCTTTTATAGGTATTTCCAGGCAGGCGGCTCCCCGGAGAACGTCATCCAGCTCTTATCAGAAAACTATACTGCAGTAGCTCAAACAGTAAACTTGTTGGCTGAGTGGCTCATTCAAACAGGTATTGCCAAAAATTGCATCTGTTGCCACTGCTTTTCTGCAACACCTACACAAAGTTAGTGCTGATGACTAGCCTGAAAGATTAACAAGCAAGGGGGGGGGTCTTAACCAATGGGCAGCAGGAGCAGCTGTCCTAGGCCTCACACCTAGGGGGGCACAATCACCCATGGTCCCCAACAGGGGGGGCAGTTGGCTAGATAGCAGCAGCTGCCCTTGCCCATCCTATCTGGGGGTTTGGATAGCTGGCTTCCAGGGGTGGCCATGGTTCCGATCCATCTCACACGGGGCTGGGGTTGCTGCTTCCTTGGACCCCAGTAATGAGTGGTAGGGGCTCAGCATGGGGTGGTAGTAATTCTGGGGGCCCATCCTGGGCTTTTTCCTCAGGACCCCAGAATCACAAAAAGAAGAAGAAGAAGAAGAGATTGGATTTATACCCCGCCCTTCACTTGGAGTCTCAGAGCGGCTTACAAACTCCGTTCCCTTCCCCTCCCCACAACAGACACCCTGTGAGGTGGGTGGGGCTGAGAGAACTCTGACACAAACTGCTCTTTTTCAAGGACAGCTGTGCCAGAGCTTGTGACTGACCCAAGGTCACATCAGCAGGTGGAAGTGGAGGAGTGGGGAATCAAACCCGGTTCTCCCAGATTAGAGTCGGCACACTTAACCACGACACCAAACTGGCATAAAATGTTGCTAGTCTTTCAAGATGAAACTGGACTCCTGTTCAATGCTTCGTGTTCTCTTCCTTAGCTTACGTCCAGCTTGCGACTGACCCAAGGTCATCCAGCCAGGTGCAAGTGGAGGAGTGGGGAATCAAACCCGGTTCTCCCAGATTAGAGTCCGTGCACTGAACCACTACACCAAACTGGCTTTGTTAACAAGCACCTTTTTTAAAAAGCATCATTAAATAAAATTCCCTTTTGAATGTTCACTCCTTTTCAATCTTGTTTTTAAAGTTTTGACTACTTTTGGCAAAGTATGGACCTTTGGTTCAGAACTGGCTGCACTTTAATGGATGATTTTAGTAGGTAGCTAACTCTTTAAGAAGTGAACACGAAATCACATGAGAGCCGTCAGGCAGAAGTGATACTACCGTAAGATGAATGCATTTTGATTGTAATTAAATATGGTGGACGACATGAGCCGTTGTTACCAGGGACTGTCACAGAAAGTGTTAAGCTGCTGCTTTGCAAACAGATTCCTCCACAGTGACCTCTTGTTACAGGTGTTGAACCAATTCAAGTCCAGGAGACTGTGGAAAACCATTTAAAAAGCTTGCTCATTAAACACTTTGACCCCCGAAAAGCAGACTCCATTTTCACAGAGGAAGGCGAGGTAAGACAGATGTGCTAAAGCTGGCAAAGCAAAATAATAATATCTGGCTTAAAATCCAGTTCACTTAAAAGGCTTCTCTAAGGCAGGTAGAATTTGGGGTTTTTTTTCGGGAATCTTGAATTTTTGGAGTCCAGTATATCTGAATCCAAAAAATCCCAATTTTTTTTGTGTGTGTGCACCCCTAGTTGCAGAGAAACAGAGAGCTTTTTAAAAAATGAATCTCTGCACATATAATTGTGAGTTGGGTCAAGATTTCATATTCTGGATTTGGTATTCTGGATTTTGCCCAGTCATGACATGAGTTTCTCAGATGATTTTTTCCCCCATCTGGGTTCAGATGTGCTTAGCATCAGAACTGGAGCTGTGCTGGGCACCTTCCATTTCTCTGAGGGGAACTGAGTTTGAAATAGTTGCTGTGCATTATATCCTCTAGAGCTGCCTGATACTTTTTTTTTTTGCAACGCACACCTAAACTGTATTTTTTCTTACATTTGAATAAAAGTGCAATCCCGACACCTATCGTGTGCACAGATCAGGAAGCCAGAGTGCCCCGTGACTTACTGACCTGGATATTCAAAAGGCGTTCATATTTTGTTCATCTGTTTTCCAGCATGCATTGATGGGGCTTTGGAAACAGCAGTGTGTGAAGTGACTGATAGTTGATCCCAGATTTTGAGCTCAGGTCTCCAGCAGAAAATGCTTTGTGCCTTTCACTGTCCTATTTTACCTTTGGAGCAATTGTAAAGATCTTCTAAAGACTCACGCTGATTTACTTGTCCCTTCAATCCGTATGATTCTGTTCCGTTCATTTTGGCAGACTCCAGCATGGCTTGAGCAAATGATAGCACATACTACATGGAGGGACCTCTTCTACAAATTGGCTGAAGCTCATCCAGATTGCCTCATGCTGAATTTTACTGTCAAGGTAATTAATACTAAGTTTCAATAAATGGAAGAAATTTATTACCTCCACTCAGTAGTGCAGTGGAGCCATTTGTTGGATAAAATCTGCGAGCGAGAATATATGGGATCCATACAATGCTTCTTTGTGTGGAAATAGCAAATCATATGTTTTTTTAAAAAATGTATTGATGTATATAGAATTTACAATTAACAGGAAGAGACTGATATTCATATATGTCAAAGTCGTATGTCTGAGATGTTACGAATTGGTGACAGTTTCTTGGGTACAAGATCGCACACCTATTCTATAAGTACCTCCCACTTTCGATAGTTATTCAGCGCGCTCTCTCTCTCTCTCTCTCTCTCTCTCTCT
>NW_015167115.1:266461-313517 GCF_001447785.1 Gekko japonicus | reverse complement strand
AGGTTTTGGTTTCAGCTTTCTTTGCACGGCAGCCATTTTTCACGATTTGTTTACAGTTACTGACACTTCCCTCTGGCTCTAAAGATTGCTCCCACACTGTCAGCAATCAAGTAAGCCTCTCAAAACACACTCACTGTTTTTCCTCCCCCTTCGTCTCACTTATCAGTCTTTTCGCATAAGAGGCATCCCTCTTTGCGATCCGCTTTCCCATGGGGGGGGGATAATTTGCTTTTTACAATCGTCCACTTATTTTGAACTCACGTTCATTGTCGGTCAATTTCTCTGACCTCGCTAGCTTCAACGCTGTTCCGCTCGATCTCCAGCGCTTGTCCTGGTCAAACCAGCTTGTGCCCGAAGGCCACGCAGCAGCCAGACCATCAGGGCGGAGGGGAGCCTCAAATTCTCCGGCTTTACACCATCAAAGAGGCTACCCCTCAAAAGCCCTCTGGCCTGGAGCCTATCCCAAAGGCTCCATGGGGGTGCTACTTGAGGGAGCACCCCTCCAACCTGCTGGTGTGCAAGTCGCTCCCCCAAGGTCCGGGGAGGACGACCGCCATCACTGATCCACAAACCGGAAGTGCCTTATTCAGCTATCTCTCGATGTGTATGTGTACCAATGAATGTATGGTACTGAACCAACATTTTATATAGCTGCCGACTTCAGACGTCAGTACTGTGAATTACGTAAGAATGGTAGTATTGGTTTGTGTGTCATGTTGTTAACCTAAATGTATTTACTTTGAGTCAGATTCCTTTCATTCAGCCCCTTCAACCCACTTTGGCTTCGGAAGGCACTCAAATGTATTGAAAGGTTTCAAACATCTTAGGGATAAAATGCTGTTCTCCCACAGTTAATGGAAAATGGTTTTTCCAAAACTTGTTTTGATACAGGACATTTTTGTTTGCTTGCTTGCTTTTGTTTCTTGCACTTTACCCTTGGAGGTATGTGGATGCCACCTTAAAGAAAAATCCATTTGTCTTCAGAAGCCAAGCAGGTGTGTTTTATTATTTTTAGTTATTTATAAAAGGTATGCCCCACCTTTCTGTCCTCCTCATGGTCATCAAGGCAGCTAACGGAATTAAAAACATACATAATATAAATATTTAAAGCCAAAACAGAAACATGGTTCAAACAATTAAAACCAAGTGAAAGAAGAAGAAGAGAAGAGATTGGATTTATACTCCACCCTTCACTACCCAAAGAAGTCTCAGAGCAGCTTACAAACCCCTTTCCCTTCCCCTCCCCACAACAGACACCCTGTGAGGTAGATGGGGCTGAGAGAGCTCTGACAGAAACTGCTCTTTTTCAAGGACAGCTGTGCCAGAACTAGGGCTTGCCCAAGGTCATCCAGCAGGTGCAAGTGGAGGAGTGGGGAATCAAACCCGGTTCTCCCAGATTAGAGTCCACGCACTTAACCACTACACCAAACTGGCTCTCTAAATACATGTACATTACAGTAAAGTACACATCACATAAAAACAATAATTAAAAACAGTGCAGGAAGGGGAGACCGTTAAGGGAATGCCAGAAGAAACAAGTCTTCACCCACTGGTGGAAGACAACAGCAGAAGGGGACAGGGGAGTATCTCAGGGCAGAGAGTTCCGGTGTTTCCGTGTCCTGGCTGAGAATTCCCTCGTCCAGTTTGCCACCCACAGAATCTCAGAAGGAGGACACCTAAAGCAGGATTTGGAAGATGACTCTGGAGGTTGGTGTCAGACTTTGGGGCAAGTTACTCTCAACCACACCGTCTCTGGCAGAGAAAGGCTTTATTGAGATATAAACGAGTTCCAGGCATTTAACAGTACTGTGTCAGTTCTAAAGCGTTTTGGCAGGTACATGCCTAGATGTAGAAAGTTCAAACTGTAACCCCTCCTAAGGCCCACTCATATGTCATACAGCCAGGCTCCCGTGTCTCTACCCCCCCCTTCTCATGGGAATATACGATCCCATTACCTGCTACACAAGCTGGCACTAGGAGCTTCAGGGTCATCGCCCTGTGAACCGGGGAGAGGCACGTCTTCAGGAAAGTTACGCCGTCTAAGATAGAGCATTCACACACCCTGCACTTGCTCCTCCCACCCTAGGAATTCCCCTCCCCTGGCGTCTATGGCAGACTATGTGAAGCGAAGCAAGGTCTGACAGTTGGGTAGGTTCGTGAGGAGGTAGGCGGTCCTTCAGGTATGCTGGTCCCGAGCCATGGATGGCTTTAAAGGTCATTGAATTGTGCCTAGAGAGTGATACGGTCCCCGCGACCCACTGCACAACATCCTGGCTACAGCCTTCTGCACCAACCGACATTCCCAAACACTTTTCAGAGGCAGTCCCATGTAGGGTGCATTGCAGTAACCGAATCGAGATGTAACCAGGGCGTGGGCGACAGTGGGCAAATGTTTCCTGCCCAGGAAAGGCTCCAACTGGCTGATCAGTCGAAGCTGTCAAAAGGCACTCCTGGCCACAGCTGCCACTTGTTTAAAGGACCCATCTGAAAGGGAAGTCTTCTCATGTCATGTGTTTTGGGCTTAGGATCTGATTAAATTGTAAGGAGCACGTCCTTCGTATGCTAGCGGTGTATCCACGCCTTCGCATCCTTACGTTCACCATAATAAGCGCTTGTTGTCCTCTGTTAGGCAGACCAGAGTGGTGTGGTGAGCAGGGGCTTTCTGGATATTTGCAGTAGGGAGTTCAGGAGGACATGGGGCAGTTGCTGTGGGCGTGTCTCGTTGACCCTGAGAAGTCAGGAGAATGGGGAGGACCTTGCTCATGCCGACTTCTGTCTGCCTTAAGATCTAATACACTGGTGTCAGCGAGCTGCCATTTCTCTGGGACACGTCCCGTCCCTCTTCCTTCCCTCCCCCCCCTTGTTATCCTCTTCTGGTATGCTGCTGTAACTGCCAAGTGTCTCCTGCAGGTGGACGTTGGAGTGTTATGTCTTCTTGCCTAGCTTAATTACATTTCCCGTGTGAACTCAACTTGTGTTTATGGTATTAGCTGTTGTGGTTCTCAGGCTGCTTCGCGCCTTTTCTAATCAGCTCCCTTGCGAGGGAATTGTGCCCATTGGGTTAACCAAGTTTGAAGTTCCTATATTACGTTGCCCCTGTGTATTGTCTTTATTCTGAACAATCTCTGTATGTTCATGATCAACCATGCTTTGGAAATAAATCTTACTTCTTTGGAACGTGGGTTTGTTATCCTGACTTGGGATCTGACAACTGGGTAAATACACCAAGTAAAAAGTATCGATCACTGATCTTCAGCAGGTTTTATCAGCCCGGGAGCAAAAGGGTGTTGTTAGCTCACTAATTAAAAAAAACTTTTTAGTTATAGTCTTTCTTCAGTTTCATTCCGGTTAAAGGTAGTAGTGACTTCTGAAAGCACACCTGAAATCTCCAGTGACCACGAACCTCCTCCCGGCCTGTGATGCTGCTGCTTTCTTAGCTGCTGCTGCTGCTCTTTGTTACAGCTTATCTCTGATGCTGGGTACCAGGGAGAGATAACCAGTGTGTCCACAGCGTGCCAGCAGTTAGAAGTCTTTTCTCGAGTTCTGCGTACCTCCCTGGCGACCATCTTAGACGGTGGAGAAGAAAACCTGGAGAAGAATCTGCCTGAATTTGCCGTAAGCATCGTCTGCTCTCTCTCTCTTTTCCCTTTTTTCCTTCCAAGGGTAGCAGGCCTGTTATATCTCAAATCAGTGTTACATCCCAAAGGTATCCGATATGGGAAGTGTGCGAACGGGTTTGCACGGATTGTGTTTATTTATTTAGAAGACGTATATGCTGCCTCTCTATTCCAGGCAATTTACAAAATAAAAAAATACAATAAAATTGAAAAAAAAACAATAACATAAGAGTTATCGATACTATACAAGGCATAAAAAATGATCCAGGGGCACTTAGATGCTTCCTCCTCCTCTGGGTGATTTCCTGGGATGCTTATAGAGGCTAGCTGTGTTGGTCTGTGGTAGAACAGCTGGATTCGAATCCAGCAGCATCTTAGAGACCAATAAGAGTTTCCGGGTATCTGACAAAGGGAGCCTTGAATCTCAAAAGCTTTATATCCTGAAAATCTTGTGGGGTCTCTAAGATGCGACTGGACCTGAACCCAGCTGTCCCTGGGATGCTGAATCTACTTGTCCAGGGTCCAGTAACCAGTTGTATCTCAGAACTCGCTGGTTGTCTCCAGTATCTGTCTCTTCCTCATCCATTGTCTACACATCCTGTTGTGTAGTGTGGCTGTCAAACTACCATGGAACAAAGTTTGAGTCCAGTGGTACACATTTAAGGCCAACAAAATTTAATTATGGGTATAAGCTTTCATGTGCATGCATACGTCTTCAGCTACCCAGAGTTCAACTTTGTTGGTCTTAAAGGCGACACTGGACTCAAACGTTGTTCTCTTGCTTCAGACCAATATGGCAGCCCACCTGAAACTGTGCCGTAGTTATCAAAAAAAATTACAAGTCTGGGGGCAGTAGGTATTTAACTACTTATTCCTTTCGTTGCCATTCAGCTGAATAAATAATTGTGCTGCTGGCTTCCTTTCCGTTTAGCTCCACCAATTCACTTGGCTGCTGTCCAGCAGTGATGCCAGCCTCCCCCTCCAGCATCCCTAAAACATCCTGCAAAAAAATCCCAGTGAGAAGGCAGAGAAAGCAACTCCTCCCCATGGAAAAAGGAGAAACTTCTCTTCTCAGCTGAGTTTTGTGCGATGCACAAATATTACCTGTGTGTGAAGGAATACCCTTATTATTGAGTGATGGGAATCCTGAAGTTATACTGGCAGTTGCAAAATTTATTTCAGTCCTTATGTCCCTTAAGCAATAGGTTTAAACAATTCCGCTGCTCCAGATCTGTGTCTCAAGGAGCTTCTACGGCATAGAGAAAAAGAAAGGATGTGTAAATAGCTTCTGGCTGATGTTGCCCCTGATACAAAAGTTCAGTGAGAGGAAACCCTTCTAATTTCTGCCATAGAGAATGAACAGGAAGGAATGGGGGGCGGGATTTGGGAAGGGCGTTTGCTTTTGCATGGAAGGCACAAGCAACTGCTTCTGCAAAAGCCCAGTGGTGGAAACTCCCTAATTTCCAACATGCAGTAGCTCATTGGTGGAAATTAGGATGGTTTTCTCTCCCTTCCCATGAGCTTTTGCAGAAGTTGCTGCTCGTGCCGTCCTTTCAAAGGTAAATGCCCTTCCCTTCCCAAATTCAATCCCCAGGGCTCACAAAGTTAGTTTTGGTGGCCACCAAACTGAATTGGGTGACTGAAGCTAAACCAGAATATATTGTTATATGCAGAGGATGGCCTTTTCTTGCTCTTTGCCAATTATAACGGAACACCAGAACCGTGCTTGTAAAAATGAAGTGCCAAGCACCATGTCGGCATCGGCAGCCTAACAGCCCACTCTAGCCCAATCTCTTCAGAACTTGGAAGGTATCCAGGGGGCCAGCTGTGGTCAGCACTTGGACGGGAGACCACCCGGGATGACTGGGGCTCCTGTGCAGAGAAAGGCCATGGCAAAGCCACCCCTGCCCATCCCTCGCCTTGAAAGCCCCCTTGCTCCTGGGGTCACCACGAGCCTGTTGCAACTTGACGGCACGCAGTTATATCATTGCCAGGTTTGTTTTTGCTTTCATAGGACATCCTTTTGTTGCTTCTTCATGAGCACAACGTGTTGACATTACTGACCCATTCCAGAGTGGCTGATAGTCTGTCTCTTGGTTGCATTTGCAGAAAATGGTGTGCCACGGAGAACATACGTACCTCTTTGCCCAGGCAATGATGTCCATACTGGCCCAGGAAGAACAAGGTGGTTCTGCTGTGCGCAGGATTGCGCAAGAGGTTCAGCGGTTTGCTCACGAAAAGTAAAGTCTATATTCTTAATGTATACTTTGCTTCTATCTCTTCTGTTCTCTCCCTCCTTGGATTGCCTAATATAAAAGGTCACCCGCTCCATTCCACGCTTACAGTTCATTCTGGGGGATTATTAGAAACTTGAACCTACCCTGGAAATCAAGTCATTGGTAGAATATCAGAGCAGTATCAAGCCAACTTGCTCAGTATAAACCTGGCAAAATAAATCTTCCCAATCTTGGTGTGCCACAGGGTATGTCCAGGGAGCTTCTGAGCTCAAGGACCATCACCACATCCCATAGCAGTGCCCTAAAAGAAACAGAATGTTCTGTATCAGCCTTCAACAAGAGAACATACAAGGAGATGCATATTCAGTGGCTGTTCCACAACTACAGAATTGCGTTTTCCTTGGGGGGGGGGGATCACCCTTTTCAAGGTCAGAGCATTTTTCAGACATGATGTAAAACTTCTAGTTCAAGTTAGCCATTAAATAGGGTTTGCACAGGTCTGAGGCTTTTCCTTAACGTAACATATTCTTTATTTTTCTATGCTGTTTAACTTTCAAGCATCAGCATCCAGACCTGAAACGTTAGGATTGGAAATAATGTAGATCTATCCAGACATCCATCCTTTTGCAATAGCTGGGCTAGATTAACAGGACTGTCCTTGAAAATTCTGATGGTCCATAATATGGCAACCGCATTGTTAACTCGAGAGTGCATTATTAATTGGGTGGTGGAAAGTGCCATCAGGTTGCCAGCTTATAGCAAGCAAGAGAAGGCAAGAGATAAACAGAAGTTGTTTCCCACTGCATGCGTTTCCCCTCCATGTACTAACCGGCACTGACCCTGCTTAGTTTCCAAGATCAGGGCCATCCAGGTCAGGGCATGGAGGATATTTACCAATCTGCTGCTGGGCACGATTCAAGGTGCTGAGGCTTGGGGATACTGGTGCCTTCTGTACCTGTCAGGTCTTTGAGATCTATATATCCTGCACTGTGCAGGGAGTTGGACTAGATGACCCTGGAGGTCCCTTCTAACTCTGTGATTCTACCTGTTGAACCCCTTCCCACCACTGCCACCCTAAAAAGTAGGCTGTAACCAGGAGAAAGGCCTTTCAGGGGCTGAGTTCTGAATTACACCCTTCCCAGACAGTTTTGTGGGGCACTTAACCTGTTGTTGAAGAAAAGGTCATAGTATTTGCCTTTCACTTTTATGGAGTGTTTTACTCCTTGCTGCAGTGGCTCAAGTGGTTAAGACGCTGAACTGCAGGCTGTGGAAGGTCAGTAGTTCAGCAGTTCAAGACCCGGGTGCCGCAAGACGGAGTGAGCTCCCGTCTCTAGTTCCAGTTCCTGCCAACCTAGCAGTTCGAAAGCAAGAAATTGCAAGTAGATAAATAGGTACCACTTTGGTGGGAAGGTAACAGCGTTCCGTGTGCCTTGGTGTTTAGTCATGCCGGCCACATGACCACGGAAACGTCTTCAGACAGCGCTGGCTCTTCGGCTTTGAAACGGAGATGAGCACCGCAACCCTAGAGTCGGATTCGACTGGCTTTCGAACAAGGGAACCTTTACCTTTACTCCTTGCAGTTTTACTGGTATTCTGATATTCTGCTGTCATGATTGTTCTTCTTTCTACTTTGTTTATTCTACTTTGGATTTGATTTTTTTGATTTTTGGCACGTTGCTTCTTGCACTTTTAACTGGAAAAGCAGTCTAGAAATTTTCTACACAAAATAAGCATGTCTAGCGATCTTGAATGGGAATGACTGACATGCCGCTTTAAGTATAGTTAGGTCTGTGGGTATGAGCCTAAAGGCCGGTGACCATTCTCAGGTCTGAGCTCAGTTGAGTGGATACTTCCCTGCCGTCTTGTTTGCAAGCAGGCCATATTTAACAAGCATGTTTCCCTTTGAAAACTGCTCAGTATTATTTCCCCTGCTGGACTGTCTGACACGGCTTGTTCCGCGGAGTGCCTACAATTAGTGCTCATGTTCTCTCTCCTGTTCTTTGTCAAGAGGCCATGATGCTAGTCAGATCACTTTAGCTCTGGGAACTGCCGCCTCCTACCCCCGGGCCTGCCAAGCTCTCGGAGCCATGTTGTCGAAAGGAGCTCTGAACCCAGCGGACATCACAGTCCTGTTCAAAATGTTCACAAGCATGGATCCCCCTCCAGTAGAGCTGGTGAGTAGCAGTCTGTCTTTTGAAGGATCAGCTTTTTGTTTCTCTGTTTCGGGAGCATCAAAAAGGGGTCGCAGCCCCACCGCGTCTTGTTGGACAGGAAACCTAAAATATTTAATGGCTATGAACTTGCTATGGAGTAAATATTGATTTATTCCTCCTCTTCCTCCTCCTCCTCCTTTTTAAACAATTCAGTAAAACATGAGCGTACAACCGGGGAGGGAGCAGTAACAGTGAAAGAATGCCAAACAGGAAAGCTTATGCCCAGAGTTAAACTTTGTTGGTCCTAAAGGTGCCACTGGACTCAAATCTTGTTCTGTTGCTTCAGACCAACACGGCTGCCCTCCTGGAATAAATGTTGTTAGTCTTTAAGGTGCCATCGGACTTCTGTTTCGTTTTGCTACAGTACGCTAACATGGCTTCCCCACTGGAGTAAGCACAGTGTGCCCTACATAAACGGGGGCGGGTGGGTGGGATTCAGACTATACAATGCTTTCAGGGTCTATTTTGTTGATACAGATTTCTCAGCACCTTGTTGGTTGTGGGATATTTGTGCATGCCGCCAATTACAATTGGCTCCTGGTTTCTAATGGGCCTTTTACTAAATGCCGGTGTATGAAATTTACTTCACCCTGAATAGAAAGTTGCATGTAATCTGTACCTACAGTTAGCTCCAAATAATCACAAACTGAGTCAACTCACAGAATGGGATCCTCCTGCAGCAGCCCAGCCTAAAATTTTCCTCCTGGGATTAGGGACACTTTGTGTGGAGGGGAGGGGCGTTGGGAGAAGAAGAATCAGCACCCCCCTCCCCCTGGTTCCACCACCAACATTACCATGCCGCCGTCATAAGTGCTGTTATCTCGGCGAGAGAGCACATTCGGGTTTACTTCCGTATGTTCCAAGGGCGCTTTTGAAATCACCGTAATTCTTGCCTCTTTCTTTCGCAGATCCGAGTGCCTGCTTTCCTGGATCTCTTCATGCTCTCGCTGTTTAAACCTGGTGCTAAGATCAATCAGGACCATAAGCACAAATATATCCATATCTTGGCCTACGCAGCTAGCGTTGTCGAAACATGGAAAAAGGTAAGCTCAGTTGGAGCAGACCGACGCTGCTTTGGGGCAAATCTGTGCATTGAAACTGGGAAAGGGATGTGTCATTTTATGCTTCACCATCACTTAGAACAGTACATAAGAACATAAGAGAAGCCAATGTTGGATCAGGCCAATGGCCCATCCAGTCCAACGCTCTGTCACACAGTGGCCAAAAATACCAGGTGCCATCAGGAGGACCACCAGTGGGGCCAGGACACTAGAAGCCCTCACACTGTTGCCCCCCCAGCACCACGAATACAGAGCATCACTTGCCCCAAACTGAGAGTTCCTATCTATAACTTGTGGCTAATAGCCACTGATGGACCTCTGCTCCATACGTTTATCCAGCTCCCTCTTGAAGCCGTCCATGCTTGTAGCCACCACCACCTCCTGTGGCACTGAATTCCATGTCTTCAGTTTGGGGGCCATAACACCTGCTGACACTTTTTCCTGGTGGCCCCCCCCCCAAGTGTTTTAAGAAAGTGGGTGGGGCCAGGTGGGGATTTTGTCCAGCCGGACTTCTGATCGGCCGATGAAGATCTGATTTGCTGCGCAGATTTTTTTAAAAAAATGCTGCTTTGTGCTGCCACCACAGCACAAGGATCTTCACTGCATGGCTGGAGGTGAGCTGCATGTATAAAAGATTTTTTTTTAAACAGTGTGTTCATTTTAAAAGGTACCCACATGAAATATTAAAGAATTACTATTAGAGTCACGCATAACCTCACTCTTTGATATTTTGCAGTTGGATCTGCTTCCTGTCGCAGCTATTCTGTGGTTGTGCCCACTGTCCTGTTCCAAAGATTGGCAGGCTCAAAATAGTTTAGGGAGACCTGATTTGGAATAAAGCTTTAAGAAGAAGAAGAAGAGAAGAAGAGATTGGATTTATACCCCGCCCTTCACTACCCTTCACTACCCAAAGAAGTCTCAGAGCGGCTTACGAACTCCTTTCCCTTCCCCTCCCCACAACAGACACCCTGTGAGGTACGTGGGGCTGAGAGAGCTCTAACAGAAACTGCTCTTTTTCAAGGACAGCTCTTATCAGAACTACGGCTTGCCCAAGGTCATCCAGCCAGGTGCACTTAACCACTACACCACACTGGCTCTCTTAAGACTTGATTTTTACCTCTGCAGGTGAAGTCAGGCAAGCCAAGCTTTTCTCTCCTTATAAATAAGTAGTGGTTTCTGTATGCTCAGTAATCTAGCCAGTTTGGTGTAGTGGTTAAGTGTGTGGGCTCTAATCTTGGAGAACTGGGTTTGATTCCCCACTCCTCCACTTGCAGCTGCTGGATGACCTCAGGCAAGCCATAGTTCTGTCAGAGCTGTTCTTTCAGTTCTGTCAGAGCTCTCTCAGCCCCACCTACCTCACGAGGTGTCTGTTGTGGGGAGGGGTGGGGAAAGGAGTTTGTAAGCTGCTCTGAGACTCCGAGTGAAGGGCAGTGTATAAATCCAATCTCTTCTTCTTCTCTTCTTCTTCTTATATAACTATCATGAAAAATGGGCCAGTGTTAGAGTCAGCAAAGACCAGTAGCTTGCTAAAAGTTGGAGCTATCTGGATTATGATTCTGCTAAAATTATATTCCTGGCATGCCTTCCTTTAACCTCAGTTTCAAATATGACACCTTTTTGTAGTACATGGTCTATGGACTTATTTTAATGGTGTATGCCATACTTATTTTAATATAGAAAACTCTGTCTCAGAGCAAAGGTGTTGGACTAGTAAACATATGGTTCTTCTAGCCAGAACGTGTTGTCAATTCCATGTAAGTGAGCTGGAATTTTAAGTGTGTATGCTGGTATAATATCTAGATATCTAAATGGACCATCTTATGCCTCATCAAAAAAAAATTACCATTTCTTCATGGTATTAAATCTGGAGTAGCTTTACACATTATCTAATAAGTTAATTCAGTCTGTGAAATAACTCAGGTGAAATACATGTAGGGAGTCCCTCTAAGATGAGTTAGTGTGAGCTAGCTCACAGTTTTTTAGCCTCCAGCTCGCACATTTTCGTCTTCGCTCAGGAAGGAGGGCTCCAGAGCAAACTAATTTATGCAGTAGCCAGATTGCTCGCTCACAACTTTAATGCCAGTAGCTCACAAAGCAGAATTTTTGCTCACAAGACTCCACAGCTTAGAGGGAGCATTGGTAGGGACCACAAAGTCGTCACTTTTCAAAAGGGTTAACAAAGTGAAGATTGTACTGTGTTCCAGCATTTAAAAGCAATTTAAATGTGAGGGTTGGTGTTTTGTTTTGTTTTTTGGCCTTCCAAACCATATCCTGTAACATTCATAGAACAAGAGAATGGGCATAAATAAAGACGAGCTCAAGTCCACCTCAAAAGCTGTTGAAACGGTTCATAATCTCTGCTGTAATGAGAATAAGGGAGCATCTGAACTTGTAGCAGAGCTGAGCACCCTTTACCAGTGCATCAGGTAAGTCCCTCCTTTGGATAAAAGTCTGTATACGGTCCAAGCGTGCATTAAACAGTGTTCTAAGGAAAGATGGTGTTCTCCTTTGTAACATCATTCTGGAAGTGTTCTGCTTCAGAGCAGTGTGGAGGGAGCAGAGAAATTTGCAGGCTCAGTCTTTATGCCGGCGATCTTCTTCGTTTTGCTGAAGTGACGTTTCTTTTAAACATGCACAAAGGTTCTGTGAAATGCCTGCCTTCTCAACATTCTGGAAACTTTTTCTGTGTCTCAGAAGCACATGTCGGAACCTGTTATGCTTAATTCTGTCTTTTTTTCCCCTTGCTCCTCAACCGGTGATTCTCTGCACTGTAGAAAATGACCGCCTTCTGCTGTGGAATTACTAGACAGTGTTTTGGTGGCCATATTTGCTCAGTACCACTTCATTTGGTGTTTGGTGTAGTGGTTAAGTGCGCGGACTCTAATCTGGGAGAACCGGGTTTGATTCCCCACTCCTCCACTTGCAGCTGCTGGATGACCTTGGGCAAGCCATCGCTCTGATAAGAGCTGTCCTTGAAAGGGCAGTTCTTGAAAGAGCTCTCTCAGCCCCACCTACCTCACAGGGTGTCTGTTGTGGGGAGGGGAAGGGAAAGGAGCTCTGAGACACCTTTGGGTAGTGAAGGGCAGGGTATAAATCCAATCTCTTCTCTTCTTCTTCTGTTTTTAACTTTCTTTCTTTTTGAATAGTTGAATTAAAAGCCCAGCATGCTGATGGCCCAGAACGATCCTGGGGCTGCATTTCCTTGTAGTCCGTTATATAGCAAGTCTCATCTAAGGTCCTTTTTATGGGAAGTCCTTTGCCTGCTTGTTAAGACAGGTGACACTTTCAGTCTTTGGAGAACTGCACCATTTTCTTGGATGAGTCAGAGATTGTTCTATCAATTAGGGTCTTGGCTGCCAGACCAGAACAGTAAGGAGGCCACATCAGACTCGAAGAATTACATCTGCCTGGTCTTCTTTCAGAAATGTTGTGTGGGGGGGAAATGATGACTATATAGGGATGGTAGGCTGGGGAAACCGAAGGAGGTTTGCCAGTGCCAGCGTAATTCACTTGGAACATCAGTAGGCTGAATCAGTCAATGGCAGTTTGGCAAAAGAGAAATTGAGAAGTCCTCCTGGCACACCTTCATGTTCTAAAACTCTGCGTTGAAACAGTGTTAGAGCCCATAGATACAGCTGTGCTTTGCTTTAGGACAGAGAGCCCTCTGCCATACGACTCTATGCCTTGGAAGAAAGTCCCACTGTTAGCAGCTTCTTGAGAGCCAACCAGCTGTGCGGTTTAATTCATAGGGCAGAAGTCTGAAGTTGGCATATTTAATGTGGTTTCCCTATATCTTTAGGTTTCCAGTAGTAGCAATGGGGGTACTGAAATGGGTCGACTGGACAGTGTCAGAGCCCCGCTATTTCCAGCTCCAGACGGATCATACCCCAGTGCATTTGGCACTGTTGGATGAGGTAAGACCGGAGTTGTGTGTGTGCTGCTCTAGATTAAATGTGTTCCAAGAAAAGCAGTAGTCTGTGTCTTCAGTAATTAGCTTGTGCTGGAACAAAGTCTGAGTCCAGTGGCACACAAAAGCTGATACCCAGAATTAAACCTTGTTGCTCTTCAATGTGCCACTGGACTCAAACGTTGTTCTATTGCTTCAGATCAACACAGCTACCCCCACCTGAATCTATCTGGTGGTGCTAGTTTTAGAAAGGGGTAAACAACTATGCACGGGGTTGAAGCCCTCTCCCTGGATACTGGAAGGCCTGCTTGAGGCTTCCTTTGGCTTCTGAGAGTTCCCCAGGGATTGTATTCACACTCTTCCAGGTGTTCTCTTTGCACCTGTTAAGTGTTAGTAAACTTGGGGATGAGGGAGGCAGTTTTAAATGAAAGCTGATGTTAAAGTTGCCGAATGCCAGGCTTGGTATCAGGTTTCCCGTTTGTTTATGCGGAATTGTGAAATCCACACAGCCCCTGTTTGTGGGAAAGTGAGAGCTCTTTCCCACACTTCCCTCTCCCCCCCCCTCCATTTTTGACAGCTTCATTACCTTGAAGCTTTCCCGTAGCTGTGAAAAGTGTGAAGTAAGCAGCCAATGAACAGTTCAGAAGTCTACAAAATGGCAGCCCACAAATATCACATCAGTTGGGTGCTATACGGGGATGAGTTTGTGTGTTTGGTTTTTATTTTAATTACACCAAACAGAAAGAAAGAAATATATAACAACAGTGGCAGCACGTTTACAGATGGGCCTCTGTAAAAGATTTTCAGATATCTAAAATAGGTCCATGTGCAGTTGTCATCCATGTGCTGTACGCTCAAACAGTGGTAAGGTTGTAAGGTCCCTCAATCCATTGGATTATTGGAAATGGGCATTTGTCTTAAATGTATGCTTTGGGCCTCTCCGGTTATTCAGTCTTTTGGGGAGGAAGTTATTGCTCGTATCAGTTTTGTGTTAGAATGTTCATTGATATCTTAAATGTATTTTTTTTATTTTTAACCAAGATAGGAGTACAGAAACTAAAAGGGAAATAAGAATTTGATAAAAAGATTTAACATATAGATAACAAGGATGATCAACAACAGAATAAACACAATTCATGTACATGACATATGTGTAATATTCAAGAGTGTTTTCCCCCCCAATCCTAATTAAAATTTACACCGCATCAACAAATATTTAGTAATCTTTATATACTGCCTTACCTTGTTAAGAATGTTCATTGATTCTTGAGGATGCTTATAGACTTTTAAACTATCCTCCTGTCTCCTGGAGATGAATTGATGGTCAATGAAAAGGAACCCTTCTGTGCCCTTGCCTGTTGCTAAAAGATTTGGGATGAGTTTGTGTTATAAGGATTCCAGGTTAGCTGTTTGAACATTCTTAGCAGCAGTTTTTCTTGTTTGGCAGTTTTTGTTTTGTGTTGTTTGTTTAAAAAAGCACTTCTAGGAGGAGGGGTTCCAATGGGCGACCATTGAGCAAGTTTTGCACTAATATCGGGCATCCTACAGACTGACTTTCCATTTTGCAGATCAGCACATGCCATCAACTGCTTCACCCTCTGGTCTTGCAGCTGCTTGTCAAGCTCTTCGAGACAGAGCACTCTCAGCTTGACGTCATGGAGCAGGTGACGGAAATTACAGGATTGGGGTAGGGTTGCCAACCTCCAGGTGGGGGCGGGAGATCCCCTGGAATCACAACTGATCTCCAGGTGACAGAGATCAGTTCCCCTGGAGAAAACGGCCACTTTGGAAGGTAGACTCTAGGGCATTATGCCACCATTGAAGTCCCTCCCCAAACCCCGCCCTCCTCGGGCTCCACCCCTAAAATCTCCAGGTATTTCCCAACCTGGAGCTGGCAGACCTACATTGGGGGTGGGGGACAAGGAACAATTGTCATCTGGGGCGGTGGGGGGGGGTTATCCCATGAAGTCCAAAGCAACCCCCTGGCTTGTGTTGGAGGGAGTGAAAGCGCCAGGTGAGAAGGAAGTGTGGCCAGGAAGTGCATTCAAGGCAGAATTATTTCACAATAAAGCAAGGAGAAGAGTAGCATCTGTTGGAGGTAACCTCCTTAAGGTATACGCCTAGGGCCCTTTTGTTAGGCAAAGCTGCTGAATAGCATGCCTAACAGTACTTGGATTAGATCACAGTGCTTAGGATAGTAGTCATGGAGCCAGCTGTCCCTCAATGAGTCATTTCTCCCAGGACCTCTTCTTTGTTCCAGAGCTGCTCCATTCCACAGCCAAGCTAGCTGGCCCCATTGTATTTCAGGAGTAAAATTCAGTCATACCGAGCGACCTTGTCCTGCCCGTTCACCCTCTTAGCTTACTTTCTTACATCCTGCGAAGACCCCTCAGGAGCAATTCTCCGATTGAGGGCTTGCTAGACTTTGAGTTTTACAGCAAAGATAAGCTGTAACAAGCTGAAGGGGTATCACAGAATCATAGAATTGGAAGGGACCCAGCGTGTCATCTAGTCCAACCACCTGCACAAGGCAGGAAATTCACAAATGCCTCCCCCCCCACACACACACTCCCCCAGTGACCCCTGATCCATGCCCAGAAGATGGCAAAAAACCTCCAGGATCCCCAGCCAAACTGGCCTGGAGGAAAATGGCTTCCTGACCCCAAAGTGGCGATCTGCATTTCCCTGAGCGTATAAGAAAGGGCCACAAGAACTAAGCACTGAGGCAACCCTCCCTGCCCTCCCTGCCTGAGTTCACAGAACCAGCCTTGCTGTCAGGTGGCAGTAGAGACTTCTTGTCAACAAAACGGAGACGAAGAAAGGCCACTGCAGCGTTCAGTGGGCACGAGCCCAGAGAGACATGAAAGCGTGCCCCTCCAGCCCCGAACCACTCAGGCTGCTGTCAAAACAGACAACTGCCGCAGGAGGGCCAGACCGGCATCACGGTTAGGACGCTGGACTAGGATCTGGGGAGACCCGAGTTCGAATTCCAATCTGCCATGGACGTTTTCTGGGTGAATCTGGGCCAGTCACACACTCTCGGCTTGACTTGCCTCGCAGGAGTGTTGTTGTGAGGATAAAATGGAAGAAAGGAGAGTGTTGTAAGCACTCTGGGGTGCCCACTGGGGAGAAAGGTGGGATATAAATAAAATTCATTTTAAAAAATGTATTTATTATCTGATTTATACCCCGCCCCTCCCAGCCAAGGCCAGCTCAGGGCGGCTTACAAAAGAATAAAACACACAGTACATGATTTAGATAATCCTAAAACAATTATAACATTATAAAAAATAAATGAAAGCACCTGGAAGCTTTTCTGCAGGTGTGGCCTCAGTCAGAGGTGAACTAGAAGGGACTGGGGCAAGGCGAGTGGCGGGGCTGCTCTGCTCCAAGAAGGCAATTAAGTTCTTTCGTGGCAGTTTGGGAATGCTTTGTTAGCAGACCAACTGGGCCCACGTCCCCCTCATCATAACACATTAGTTATGTTCGTTGCATCTATGACACTGTCCATCTATGACACTGTCCTGCAGGTGTGGCCTCAGCCAGAGGTGAACTAGAAGGGACTGGGGCAAGGCGAGTGGCAGGGCTGCTCTGCTCTAGGAAGGCAATTAAGCTCTTGTCGTGGCAGTTTGGGAACGCTTTGATCTTCTTCGTGGTCTCTGTGCATCACACCCTTGGGAATACTCTGCGCCTGCGCTGACCTTCTCGGTACCGATAGCTAGCAAAAGGGATTTTCGCGCCTCTCCCAGGTCACGCGCCGGCTCCACTGCGCATGACCAAGGAGGGGCACGCAGATCCCGCCAGTTCTCTTCTGACCGCCGCGCTGGTAGGACGCCTTCTGCCTCGGTCTGCTAAGTACCAAACTTTTTTTGCTAAACTTGCGTTTAGTTAGTTTCTCTTTCTTTATTTTTGTAGTTAGCATTTTTCTTTCGGTGTTTGTTCTTTATTTACGTTCCCCTCCCGCTGGCCTATGGCCCCGCGGTGGGGTTGTTTCAAACGGTGTAGGACTTGCGGCCTGGAAAGAGAGAGTTAAAAACATTTTAAGTAATTTATGTGAACTAGTTTCATTTGCAGTGGCTAATTGGTGCACAGCCAGTTTGGTGCAGTGGTTAAGTGCGGCAGATTGTAATCTGGAGAACCGGGTTTGATTCACCACTCCTCCACATGCAACCAGCTGGGTGACCTTGGGTTAGTCACAGTTCTCTCAGAGCTGTTCTCTCAAGAGCAGTTCTTTCGGAGCTCTCAGCCCCACCTACCTCACAGGGTGTTTGCGGTGGGGAGGGGAAGGGAAGGAGATTGTAAGCCGCTCTGAGACGTCAAGTGAAAGGCAGGGTATAAATCCAGCTCTTCTTCTAGCTATGGCGATAGGCCAGCTATCATCAAAGTTATTAAGCTTTGAAAGATCTACAGGTCATGTAGTAGTTGAATGGCCAAAACAGTGGGGGAAATGGTCCAAAGCAAAATGTACTCAAGGATCCCAACAGATTTTTCTAAAATCTCAACTCTGTATCAGGGAAATACACAGACCCTCAAATGAATTTCCTTTGCTTCCTTTGATGGACTCATTGGCTCTCAGTGATGTTTGGTATCTTTGAATAAATCCGTCCTTTGCCCCAATTCTGATTTTTTTTTTCATTTTTGTCGTCTTGTTTATCAGCTAATGTGTGTTGGTTCATGACACAACGCTGGTCATGAGCGGAACGGTGCCTTGCTCTGCAAGAAGCTGCCTTGTACCCAATCAGATCATTGGCCCATCTAGCCTGTATAGCCTGCTCTGATTAGCATCAGTCCTCCAGGATCACTGGAAGAGGTCCTTCCTAGCCCCGCGACCTGAACTCCCTTTAGTTTAAACCTGTTTTATTCTGTATGCAAAGCAAGCGCTCTACCACTGTGCTGGGGCTTATCTCTACCTTGGCTGAAACACCGTCAACCTGCTGTCCCCCGTTGTACGTGTGCACACACAAGCTGGCTGCACGGATGTCCCTTCCAACTCTATAATTCTGTGCACATATGCAGCCTTTCCTCTTAGCTGTTAGACTGATTTCAGAGCAGCAAACAAAAGTTCCGGTCAGTGTCTTTATTGCTCCATTTTGAAGAGTCAGACCTGCAGACTCCTGATACCTGGTCTCTCTTCAGGTGCTAGATGTGATCGCCCCTCCGTATACCTCTGACTTTGTGCAGCTTTTTCTCCCAATCCTGGAGAATGACAGCATTGCAGGCACTATCAAGACAGAAGGCGAGCATGACCCCGTCACGGAATTCATAGGTACGACGTTTTGCATCATTCTCATCTGTGCATCGAATTGCCAAGTCGGTTTATGTGATCTATACGAGCCTGGAAACTTCACTTCTCGAATCTGAAAACCTGAAGAAAGCCCGGAAGGTTGGCAGAAGCATGACAACGTCATGTGGAAGCCAAAATAAAAAATAGGGGACAGAGGCGCAGAGCTCTGGGCGTAAGTGACCTTAGTCACACATGCATTGTATACTAATAAACTGAAGCTTAATCCCATGTCAGCTATTCTGGATGGGGTGGCATTCCCCTTGAAAGAGCAAGTCCATAGTTTTTTTGGGGGGGTTACCAGCCTAATGCTAGATAAACTGGTGGCAGCTGTGGCCAGGTATTCTTTTACCAGCATCAACTGGTTAGGCAGCTGCAGCCTTTCCTGGGCAGGAAGGATCTGGCCACTGTGGTGCAGACTCTGGTTATGTCTAGATTGGATTACTGCCATGCGGTCTACGTGGGGCGGCCCTTGAAAAGCATTCAAAAGCGTCAGTTGGTGCAGACCGCTGCAGCCAGGATGTTGACTGTAGTGGGTCATAGGGACCATATCACTCCAGCTTTGGCTCACCTACACTGGCTTCCGATTAGTTTCCGGGCTCAATTCAAGGTGCTGACGCTGACATTTAAAGCTCTGTGTGGTTTGGGACCAACATACCTGAAGGACCGCTCAGTCCCTTGTGAACCTACCAGACCACTGTGGTCATCTTCAGATGGCCCACCTTCTGGGAGAGGGCCTTCTCTGTAGTGGCCCCAAAACTCTGGAAATCGGTCCCCAGGGAGGATTCGCCTTCTGTTGCTCTCTCCCACCAGTGGGTGAAGACTTTTTTTGTTTCACTCCGCATTCCCTCAATGATCCCTTCTTCCTCCCCGATGTTTTAACTGTTGGTTTTTAAAAAAATCTTTTGTACTGATTTTAAACTCTGGTTTTTAACTTGTTTTAATGATATGTCCATGTGTTGGTTTTAATGGCTTTTAAGGGGAGGTTTTAATTTGTTTGTTTTATTAGCCGCCTCGGTAGCCCTGTGAGAGCGGAAAGGTGGGGTAAAAAAAATCTTGTCAGTGATGATGATAGTATACTAGATGTGAGAGCGGAAAGGTGGGGTAAAAAAAAATCTTGTCAGTGATGATGATAATATACTAGAGTGACGTGTCTCCTTGCTTTTGTTTTCAAAGCACATTGTAAATCGAACTTCATCATGGTCAACTGAGCCAGGAAAGAGAAGCTGCAGTCCCGATTCCATAGACGATTCCTCCTTTGCGTTGTGCAGCGTAGGATGGTATGGATGGCATCCAACAAGAAGCAAAGAATCGCTTGGCAATTCGGGTTAACTGAGGACTTTTTAACCAGTGAAATTAAAAGTTTACTTTATTTAGGGAACAGGTGTTTTTTTTCCTCCCCATGACTTCAGAGAACTACTAGCACCCAAAACCTTTTGTAGAGTAAGGGGAACAGTGAAGTATCGTGTGCTTGTGACTACAGGTGCAAGATCTGTGTTTCCATAGCCAAACAGAAAGTGGGTAATGCAACAGCTGACAAAATTGCTCCTAAAGATGTTTCCCCCACTCTGCGTTGCATACACAGGTGATTTGTGGCTGAGAAAGTGTTGTGTTAATAGCTTGTGCAGGCCGTTTGATCCCTAACAGTTCTGTGGCATCTCATGACAAAGCTGTTGGTTTATTTGTCTGATCTACTCTCCTATTCAGAAATGTCTTACATGAGTCTAAGAACAGAAGAGCTAGCGCTAGTCATCCAGTTAAATCAGTGAATCGGCTGTTAGTGCTCTGTTGCATAGCAGTTGTGGCACTCTCTTGGTAGCCTCTGCATAGCAATGTCCTTTTCTTTAAAAAAATGTTAAATTCTTTGGCCACAGATATTTATAGATAACCACTAGTTCTCTGCAGGTCCCCTTGAAGAAACACTGTAATGTTGTGTATTTATATATATTTTTAAGTCAGCCATGACTACAGGTTTCAGTACCACATGACAGCATCTACTGTTGAAGCATCTGGATGCGCAGGACCAATGTAGCATTCTGCAGGTCAGTAGGAATGGCCACGGACTGCATTTTTGCGGTTCAGTTCGTGAGCAAACCATGAACCGGTACAAACTGAGGGGGTTGGTTTATGAACTGAACTGGTTGGTAGTGGTTTGTGACCCCTGCTTTCTGCTCTCTGCTGCTTTTTGCAGGGAGCAGAAAGCAGGGGTCACCCCACAAAAAGCAGCAGGGAACTGAAAGCAGGAGTCTCTTCCCCCTCCCCCAATCAACTGTTTTTCACTGGGAGCAGAAAGATGGGATTTAGCCCTGACCTGGATAGCCCAGGCTAGCCCGATCTCATCAGATTTCAGAAGCTAAGCGGGGCCGGCTTTGGCTAGTATTTGGAAAGGCGACCGTCAAGGAATACCAGGGCCGGAACACAGAAGCAGGCAAAGGCAAACCGCTTCTGAAATGTCTCTTGCCTTAAAAACAATTCTAGCTTGCTACCTAGTGGACCATAGCGCTAAAAGAGCTAGAACTTCTGGATGCCAGACAATCTTAGGATCCCCTGGCTATTCTACACACAATGTCATATGATAATTCATTAATTAATTGCTGAGATTTAAATGGCTCTGAGCCATTTAAACCCCTGCTTTCTGCTCTTCATGAACTGCCTCAAAAATCATGGAAGTTCATAGCGGCTTTTTCGATTTGTAAACCACGAACCAGCCAGAATTCATCACGAACTTAAGTTTGTGAGCCAGTTCATGCCCATCCCTACAGGTTAGTACTGCCTTTTCAATAACCAAGTCCAGAAAGGAGTATGAGTTCTAATAAATTCTGTGTTTTTTAAAAGAACGTTGCCTTATTTCAAGTTTAAACAGGGTCAAAAGGGTCGGGAACCCCTCCTCCACCGGAATGATGAAGGTGGGTCTTTACACAATTGAACAGTGCAGTGGCTCCTCTCAAAGCATGGCACTGGCCTCTTGGCCGTTAGGGGTCCAACAAGCTCAGGGAGTGGTGTGTGTGTGGTTTTCATTCCATCTGTGGCAAGAGGCTTCAGTCCAGAATTAAGATTACCCGGCCACTGCTTAAGGTCAGGTTGGGGGGGGATCTTTTGTCTGGCCTGCACAGCTTGTGACCCACCAAGGTAAGCACCGTTGATCAGGGGCCTGGAGACCGAGCCCTATGAGGAAAGGCTGAGGGACTTGGGAATGTTCAGTCTGGAGAAGAGGAGGTTGAGAAGGGGGACATGATTGCTCTCTTGAAGTATCTGAAGGGCTGTCACTGAGAGGAGGGCAGGGAGCTGTTCCTGTTGGCAGCAGAGGATAGCACTCACAAGAATGGGTTGGGAAGGTACCGGCTGGATCTTAGGAAAACCTTTTGGACAGTAAGGGTTTTCAGCGGTGGAATCAGCCGCTTAGGGAGGTGCTGAGCTCCCCCTCACTGGCAGTCATTAAGCAGCGGCTGGACAGACAGTTGTCAGGGATGCTCTAGGCTGGTCCTGCATTGAGCAGGGGGTTGGACTAGATGGCCTGTATGGCCCCTTCCAACTCTGTGATTCTACTATTCTATTATCAACCACTAATTGTTCCCTGACACAATCTGAGATGAGCAGCAGAGTTTTAGTCAGTCACAAATTCTGACCTGTTGTCTCGATTCCAGGAGTTTGTGCCGAAGCAAGTTGCTGCTGTTTCGCCGTTCCCTGGAACACTGGCTGCCAGAAACCAGGCAGGGACCACTTCTGATCTGAACGGCAGGAACAGGGCATGGGCACAATCACACCAGGATGCTGCCCTTAAGTCACCTCTAGGGGGTGACTTAAGACTGTGGCAGCTGCTGTCACTTCTTTTGCAACTTAGCGGCGTCCAGTCTGTACCCTTCATTTATATGGCAGACTCAGATAAGTAGCCTTAAAGGTAAGGGTTCCCTTGCTCGAAAGCCAGTCGCATCCGACTCTAGGGTTATGGTGCTCGTCTCCGTTTCAAAGCCGAAGAGCCAGCACTGTCCGAAGATGTTTCCGTGGTCATGTGCAGTGTTCCCTGTAAACTGAGTTAGTGTGAGCTAGCTCAGTTTTTTAATCTCCAGCTCACACATTTTTGTCTTAGCTCAGGAAGGATGGCTCCAGAGCAAACTAATTTATGCAGTAGCCAGATTGCTTGCTCACAACTTTAATGCCAGTAGCTCACGAAATAGAATTTTTGCTCACAAGACTCCACAGCTTAGAGGGAGCATTGGTCATGTGGCCGGCATGACTAAACCCCAAGGCGCACGGAACGCTGTTGCCTTCCCACCGAAGTGGTCCCTATTTATCTACTTGCAATTTCTTGCTTTCGAACTGCTAGGTTGGCAGGAGCTGGAACTAGAGATGGGAGCTCACTCCGTCATGCGGCACCCGGGTCTCAAACTGCTGAACTACTGACCTTCCACAGCCTGCAGTTCAGCGTCTTAACCACTTGAGCCACCCTGACCATTGTCCTTAGGGGCTAGGAGGGAAGCCTTTTTGGCAAGTCCACCACTTGTCTAGTCCAAGGCACAGTGCAATTCTAGTGCATCATCTAGTACAGTGCAATCGTTGAGCCCAGGTGCGGAGAAGTCAACAGCCAAGATTTCCGGCGGCCTCGGGGGAATGCCGCTCTCCCTGCTCCAGATCAACACAAACAATGCTTCTCTGCTTTCCTATGCAAAAACACATGGCTAAAAGAAGCAAAGCCACATGGAAGATTGGTAAGGGGATCTTCTGTTGTACTGATTTCTGTTAGTCTTGAAGACTCGTATTACAGGGCTTTGTCAGTCTCAGGAGACAGTGCCATAAAACTGCTCACCATCTGTACGCAGCCAAGAGTACCTGAAGGCTGCTGTCCCTTGTGTGAAGTAATGCAAAGCTGAATCTTGATGCAGAAGTTCCCTAGAGGAGAACTGGTGTTGCTGCATTGAACAAATTATCATAAACCAGGAAGTTCTGCTCTTGATCGTAGCAGCAGCCTACAGCCAGAGCTATTATAATGCTTTACTGCAAAATCTGCAAGAAGCTTGACCTGGTCAATGCTTAGCCAGCTGAAAATGGCTATTGAGTGTACCGTTTTCCCGTCTGGGTCCTTTCACGGTTCACTCGGTTGGTGTCCTTCCAGTGATTTGGCTGTAGCTGCCAGCAGTGTTCCCTCTAAGCTGAGTCAATGTGAGCTAGTGCCCAGTTTTTTTACCCTCTGGCCCACACATTTTTGTCTTGGCTCAGGAAGGACGGCTCCAGTCCAGAGCAGACTAATTTATGCAGTCGTCTCAAATCACCTGCCTGCTCACGATTTTAATGCTGGCAGCTCGCAAAGTAGGATTTTTGCGCCCAGGACTCCACAGCTCAGAGGGAGCATTGGCTGCCGGTGTCCTAAGAATCCGAGCACAGACAGCGCACGATCAGGCACCTTGTGACCGAAGTTAACAGTTGCCTGGAAGGCCAGACCACAAAAAGCTGGCTCAGTGTTGGTGGCTTTAAATGTCTTGATAACACCGGCGGAGGCAGGCAACATGTGGAATACCACACTGACTTCTCCCAAAGGCTTTCTTGCTTCTCTTTACTGTGCCGAAAGTGAAGAGTTCCATCATCCTCTGTTTTGATTGGAAGAGCAAAGGCAGAGATTTAAAAAACAGATGAATTAGGGGGAGCCGCTTCTTGTCAAGTAGAGGCCCCTGGGGCCAGAAAAAAGCCAGAAGAAGCCGAGCCGACGAGCCGTTCCAGAAGGAAGAAGATCGAATAATGTCCCTCCACTGGGTGTTGTTAGGACAGTCCCCACCCCAGTATATATATGTGGCCATAGGTAAGGGATAACGGTTAACTGTAAGCCGCTCAGAGACCCCCTGGGGGGTTCGAGCAGGGTAGCAAGTTGAAATAAATAAATAAATACAGTTTATCAGCACAAACGTCCAGTCCACGATCCATCCGATTCACCTTGATCCAGAACCCACCCCCACACCCCTTCGGTGGAACACTGATTCACACCAGTTTCGCCCCAAATGCTGAGGCATTCGGAGTCAAATGTGTCCTTCGTTTAAAAACACCACCACCAACACATCAGGCCACTTGTTAAGTACATCCAAAGATCAGATGGAAGATGCTGCCCTCTCCTTACATAGTGCTGCTGAATCAAAAGAACAAAGGGTTACGACTCATCTCCAACGTATCCTAAAATAGATTGCTGTACGTACATCATGGACGACAACAGAACCTCTCGCTTGCCGGCACTATCCATTCCGTAGGTCACTACAGCTGAGCCAGGTTAGCCCAATCTCATCGGCCCCCAACCTGGATGGCTCCCGCTACCCTGATCTTGTTAGATCTCAAAAGCTAAGTAGGGTTGGTCCTGGTTCGTGTTTGGATGGGAGGCCACCAAGGAAGCCCAGGGTCACTACACCGAGGCAGGCAATGGCAAACCACCTCTGAGCATCTCTAGCCTTGAAAACCCTACAGGGTTGCCATAAGTCGACTGCGACTTGACCGCACTTTCCACCACCACCACCACCACATGGAACCATAGAGTTGGAAGGGACCTCCAGGGCCATCTAGTCCAACCCCCTGCACAATGCAGGAAATTCACAAATACCTTCCCCTCCACACCCACAGTGACCACTGTTCCACACTCAGAAGATGACAACCCTCCAGGATTGCTTCCTGACCCCCAAAGTGGCAATCAGCATTTCCCTGGGCACGTACAGAAAGGGCCACAAGAACTACGCACTGAGGCGACCCTTCCTGCCCTCCCTCCCTCATGATCTGCCTAAGTTCACAGAATCAACATTGCTGTCAGATGGCCAAAGCCTCCAAAGGAGGAGAGCCCACCACCTCCCGAGGAAGCCTGTTCCACTGAAGAACTGGCTCTGTCAGGAAGTTCTTCCTAATGTTTTGCCAAAAATGCTTTTGATTTGATTTCAACTCGTTGGTTCTGGCCCGACCATCTGGGGCAACAGAAAACAACTCTGTACCATCCTCTCTATGACCGCCCTTCAAGTACTACTTGAAGATGGTTATCGTATCAGCTGGAAATGGCATACCAAAAGTTACATTGTGCTTCACTCTGACAAGTGGAACAAACCTGGCCTACTATATAAGATACTTACCAGTCTTTTGGTACAATCAGGAGTGACCATATTGCCTTTAGGATGCTGTGTGGATACACTGTTGTCCCTGTCCTTCAGAGGCTGCTGCAGTAGTGTAATAGTTGTAGTGTCAAACTGAAACCTGGGAAAGAAGGGCTTGAACACCCCCCCCCCCAAAATAAATGTACTGGACAACCTTGGGTCAATCATATCTATGCAGCCCCAATGAACTGTTGTCTGTACGAAACAGGAGAATTACATACGACCTTGGAAGAAGAGTAGCAGAAAAATGTACTAACCTTGGGTCAATCATATCTATGCAGCCCCGATGAATTGTTGTCCGTACGAAACAGGAGAATTATATGACCTTGGAAGAAGGGTGGCAGAAAAATGTACTAGACAGATCTGGTGGCAGTGGTTCAAAAAGACAGTATCCTAAACTAGCTGGGTAGTATCCATGGGTGTGACATTACCAGGACACAGAATAGCATCCTATCCCTTAATTCCCAGTTAAGCAGACCACAGAACCTGAAGCCTGCAACCTATACCAGAAAAAGTTCAGTCAGTAGCTGTCCAATATCTCATCATTTTAATGAAAATTAAAACAAGATAGAAAAGGGTTTTTTTTAAAAAAATCAACTCTGGATCACCAGTAAGATACAAAGTAAATTTTATAACACAATTTCAAAAGTACTTACTTCTCTTTCTCCCCTAGTGCAATCAGTACATGTAATTCACTTTGTTAAATATATGCAGCTTTTAAAAAAAGTAAAGGTTTCCCTTGCTCGAAAGCTAGTTGAATCCAACTCTAGGGGGCGGTGCGCATATCTGTTTCCAAGCCAAAGAGCCAGCGCTGTCCGAAGACTTCAACCCAGATGCAAAGTTACAAACAGTGGTCTTGACGGTCAAGTATTTCTCACAAAGACTGCCCTTCCCATAAGCAAAGGCATGGTTTTCTGTACACACACACACAGACGGGGGATTCTTCAGATAGGCAGAAAAACTGTAGTTCACATGTTTTGTGAGGGAGAAAACCACGCCCCTTTCTCCCCAAAAAGAAGACCCTGATAAGGATGGAGTATGCTTATTGCCCTCAAAATGTTGAGAGCAGTTCAGTTAATTAAAAGTGGGGGGAGACTAAAATTTATAGTATCCTGTGAGGGGAGATTGCAGTCATTTAAATGCACCCGTGACTTCTTGCAGGCCCCCAGTTTGTTACAAGTAACGCCTAGAGCGGATTCAAGGGAGCTTCGCATCTCCGTAAGTGCACTCCTCTTCTATACCAAGGTTGTATTCGGCTCCTTTCCATGAGCTTGTCACAATTCTAAGCCAGCCCCTTTCACCCTGCAAGAGAGTAATCAGCATCACAGTCAGTGAGTGAAACACAAGGACACGAAGATCAACCAACCTCTCTCTTATGGTGCCTCCCTGGAAGCCCCAGTTATACATCAAAAAGGCGTACACAATGGAAGAATGCTTCACTATAAACTTGAAAGAAGATTACCATGGATGATGATAGAGGGACTGTGGCTCAGTGGAAGAGCTTCTGCTTTGCATGCAGAAGGTCCCAAGTTCCATCCCCGGCATCTCCAGTTAAAAGGACCAGGCAGTAGGTGATGTGAAAGACCTCTACCTGAGGCCCTGGAGAGCGGCTGCCAGTCTGAACAAGCACCAGACAATACTGACCTTGAGGGACCAATAATAAGGCAGCTCCATGAACTTTACAGCTAAAGAACCTAGTGGGGGGGAGATACTGTTCCTTGATACAAGAGAGCATTTATTCTTGTAAAATTGAACGCTCCCTTCTCGAGGGATGCAAGGTCGAATGCAAAGGACCTCACCCCCTGACAGACTTTCTAACTGTGCTTCTGGACAGAGAGAAACTGTGGAGCACCGCTTACTGGAATGCGGGACCTTTAGCAGTATCAGGGATGTGTGGATCATTCCTCTTTTCCGTGATGATGAGGGGCCGGTAGCACTAGATAAGGTTAAGAAACTCTTGGCAGGCGTGGGTTTAGGAGTTACACTGGACGTAGGCAATTTTTTTTGCTCACATAATTAAATTTAAAAGGACCTCAAGTGTGGTAACTGCTTACTAAACGTACTTGTTGTTTTGTTGTATCTAGTGTGACATTGCTCAAGGCCTGTAGGCTAAATGAGCAGTATCATTAAAGTGAGTGGGGAGATACAGGATGGAAGAAAACCAGGGCCCATTCTCTGGACAAAATACTCAAAGTGACTGCTGGGGACAGAACAACCTCGAGAGTGGTGATGCACCAAAGGACTCAGCTGACTCTTAGCTAACAGCAGGCACGGGAGGTGATGGGTACCACCTTTCTGGGCCTACACTGCCACCACCTGGGTGCAAGACCATCTTGGCTTCGTGCTCTGGGCCATGAAGTTCATGAGCGGACCTTGCTTGGGTGACAGTATCTCCCACCACGTTAGCAAACTTCCTCTCACAGTGCCTGCAACTGCCAAGTTTTTCTACCAAAAGATTCAGACCACATTTAATTTTGAAAACTTCTCATAAGAACATAAGAACCCCCCGGCTGGATCGGAATAGTGGTCCATCTAGTCCAGGACCCTGTCTCACACAGTGGCCATGCAGTTCCTCTGGAGGGCCAACAACAGGGCCTAGAGGCCGAGGCCGTCCCCTGATGTTGCCTCCTGGCTCTGGGATTCCTCTAGAGGCTTACTGCCTCTGAATGTGGAAGTTCCCTCAGTCACTATAGCTAACAGCCACTGACAGACCATAGTTAGCAACCACTGGCAGATCTATCCTCCATGAATCTGTCTAGTCCCCTTTTAAAGCTGTCTACAGCTGTGGACATCGCTGTGGACATCTGGTGGCAAATTCCACATTTTAATCACTTGCTGCATAAAGACGTTCCTCCATCTGCTATCTAGGGAAGCCAACCCAGCCTCCTCACTTTGCAATGTACTCCACTCACCCAACCTGGGATCTTTTTTTAAAAAAGAAAGAGATAATGGACATGTTTGAGTTTCCTCCTTACCCAGGGCTCTCCCCAAGAGTTTCGGACAATCCAGTACTCTGTTCCATTTTCAACGCCCCAGCCGGCGACGGAGACGATGTGGTTGATTGACACAGATGGGCTGTATTCCATATAAAGTCCTCCAGTGTAGGCATCCAGCTTTGGAGTAGCCATGATCCCACAACTGTTTAAAATTAAAGTTGCATTAATGAAAATTGATGCCTCTGAAAGCCCACTCCAGATAACTTCATAGAAGTCAAAGGTTTCAAGAAATGATGCTGGTTCAAGTAGGTCACCCTGCAAATGTGGACAACAAAGCCATTCCCAGTGGATGGAAGGCAGGGGATGTGACCACCAGGGTTCCCCCTCTAAGCTGAGTTAGTGTGAGCTAGCTCACAGTTTTTTAGCCTCCAGCCCACACATTTTTGTCTTAGCTCAGGAAGGATGGCTCCAGAGCAAACTTAATTTATGCAGTAGCCAAATCGCTCACTCACAACTTTAATGCCAGTAGCTCACAAAGTAGAATTCTTGCTCACAAGATACCACGGCTTAGAGGGAACATTGGTGACCACCCGCCAAATTAAAGCAGACCTGGGTCCAGCCAGTACTCAGACGTGAGACCCTGATGAGCAGGGCTTAGAGATAAGAAACATAATGAAATTAAATATAACAAGGCGTGTTTTACATACCACAGGACATAGACATATTTAAACTTTATCAACTCATACACCAGAAACTCCAGCAATATGGAACGCAATCTCCCAGTTTTAATAGTTTAATAGAACAGGAGTTCAAGGATCCACTAGGGCCGGGTGGATGGACGAAATGTGGGTTCCTCCGGTATTCTTTTTTACGCGTAAGCTAGCTGATAACAAGCCGCGTCTCGCCAAAGGCTTCTTCACAAAGATGGAACTCTTAAGTCTTCTGCTCCAAAGGGAAAATTTTCACCAGTATTGTTTCCTTCAGATTGGCAGCAACTCTGCGCTCATTTAATTATATTCTTCCAAAGTAGAAAGCACACCGGTAACTGAGGGACTGTTCTGGAATATGGTCGTAAGGCTGCCAGAAGAAGGAACCAGACCAAAGCAGCCCAAGTTTTGCAGTCAAGCAAGATGGCGGTTTTTATATACATTATTTATAGTCTGCTTTTCTCACTTGGACTCAAGGCAGATTACCCAGAGCGTAGCCAGGCCAAGGTTTTATTAAACTAGCTATAAGAACATAAGAGAAGCCAGTGTTGGATCAGGCCAATGGCCCGTCCAGTCCAACGCTCTGTCACACAGTGGCAAAAATACCAGGTGCTCTCAGGAGGTCCAGCAGTGGGGCCAGGACACTGGAAGCCCTCCCACTGCACCAAGAATACAGAGCATCGCTTACCCCAGACTGAGAGTTCCTATCTATACCTTGTGGCTAACAGCCACTGATGGACCTCTGCTCTATATGCTTATCCAATCCCCTCTTGAAGCCATCCATGCTTGTAGCTGCCACTACCTCCTGTGGCAGTGAATTCCATGTGTTAATCACTCTCTGGGTGAAGAAGTACTTCCTTTTATCCATTCTAACCTGACTGCTCAGCAATTTCATTGAGTGCCCATAGTTAGTGTGGCTTTCTGACCACGAACCACTCCACTAACTAGGACAAAGTTTGAGTCCCATGGCACCTTTAAGATCCACAAAGTTTAATTCTGGGTTTAAGCTTTCATGTGCAGGCACACTTCATCATGCATAAGAAAGTTTATACCCAGAATTAAACTGTGGGTCTTAAAGGTGCCACTGGACTCAACCTTTGTTCTGTTGCTTCAGACCAACATAGCTACCCACATGAATCTATTTCCATTAACTAGGCTTAGTGTGGGTTTGTCAAACTCAGAGGTGAAACCACAGTTTGAAAATGCTTTGTTAACGTCACAGTGAATCTTAACGACGGCTTCATGTGACACATGAATATGGGCATCCTGGCTTGCTCTCTGGCCAGTTCTTCCTGCAGCATATATTGGATGACCATACTTAGACCATATTTCATGGGATGCCTGAACTGAGCCACCGTGTCACCAGAAATGTTGTCACATTGACTTATTTATACAACATCCGTGGCATTCAGTATTCTGTCCACGGTCGTCCTTCAGATTAGAATTACATTGCCAAGGGTTTGTTTATTGTTTGTTCCTTTTTGCGTGTGGTTATTTTTTTAAAAAATGCCTTAAGGAAAATATTTAAATGAGAGAATTATGATTTCACTTCTTAAGCAGCTCAGTGTGGGTTGTTGTTTTTTTAACCCTACCTAATAGGACCGTTGGCGTAGATTTCTGCCATCATTTTGTCTCGCCCGCTGACAGACCCATAATCAGCCACTTTCCAGAGGGTGTAGTTCTTGATCACGTGACATTCTCCAAAAGTAACACACGTCCCACATTGATTGAATATCTGACATTCTACAAGGAAGTAAGAGGCTTGATTATCACAAGACAGTTTTCCCCGACAAGATGAAAAGCAAACAGTGAGATTAAGGGCGGGGCAGGTGTAACGCAGTGGACGATGAGCCTCCCAGTTCAAATCTTGTTTCCGCCACAGTGTCAAGGACTACCACGTATAAGATGTGCTTTGAGTGCTATGCAATGTCCTTCAAAACAGCCAGACCTGATCTCTCTCAGCAAGCAACACATGATTTTAGATGAACATGCAGGGATGTTTTCAGAAATAAGTTCTTTTGGACCACATATATCCAGCCCAAACATATGTGAGGAGGCAAACTCTTAACAGTTTAGGGCAGGGTTACCAAACACAACCTGGCAACTGGCAGGAGGGGGGGTGGGGAACCGGCAGCAACAACATGATATGACTTCCAGGGAAAACCTGAAAGTGATGTCGTGTGCCTCTCTAGGAATCATAGGGAACTATGGTAAAACTACAGCAGTTCTGGCAATTCCTAGAATGGACTGACATCACATGCAGGTTTCCCCTGGAAGTGACATCACGCTGCCAGCGTTTTACTAAACATTATTTCTCTCCTGCCAGCTGCAGGAATGTTGGTGTGAAAAAGGAGCTGGGGGATGCCCCGCCCCAGGTGGGAAACTGGCAGCCCTAGTTTAGGGAACGGTAACTTTTGCAGACTTACTAACAAGGCAGAACGCCAGTCTTTAACTTCTACAGACTCAGAACCTACTTTTATTGTTCAGTCAGTGCAAGGAACCCACCAAGCTGCAAATACTAAGAAAAAACATCACATGACAGGAAGAGGAGGAGCCAGAGTTACTACCTCGCCTGCAGGGTGGGAGGATTTCCATGCTGCAAAATAACTTGGAGCACTGGCAGAATAACTGGAGGGGCAGGTATAGTAGCCAGGCCACCAGAAGAGAGAGAAGGGAATGGCAGCGTTTGTGTGGAAGGGGGGTGTCTACAAACCTGCCTGTACTAAAAAGAATCCCCTCCACTACCTAATCACCTTGCCTCATCTATGTGGCTGATGCCATAAGCGTGTGCGCAAAGAAGTTGGTGGCGTGGTGCCTTTCCTCTCTACCCATGGTGCCCCAGCAGTAAGCCCTTCCAAAAAGTAGCAAAGAAATGGGAACTTCATAGCGGCCTGTAACCAGCAGGTGGGGGTTCCATGGCATACCTGAGAGTCCCAACCCATGGGCTGAAGATCACTACCCAACCATAATACTTAGCGCTGAACAAGATAAAAGCTTAAATATGAATTTGGTTTCCCCCTCCCTTACACTAAAAAACATGATTACAGGGTTGGCTAACTAGTGACTCAGTGGCAGAGCATCAGCTTGGCATGCAGAAGGTCCCAGGTTCAATCCCCGGCATCTCCAGTTGAAAGGACCAGGTAATAGGTGATGTGAAAGACCTCTGCCTGAGAGCTGCTAACAGTCTGAGTAGACAATACTGACTTTGATGGACCGAGGGTCTGATTCAGTATAAGGCAGATTCATGTCTTCCTTTCTGGAGCTATTCACCAGCAGCATGAAATGAATGAAAAGCTATTTGAATGTTGTTTTCTTCCTTCACGTCACGCAAGAAGGAGCGGCACGGGAGCCCTTGCGCTCTCGCATACCTTGATCTTTCGCTTGGTAGTTGTTGCAGGTCTCGTCTGGGATGCCGTGGTCATGGGCGTACTGCCACACGCCAAAGTCGTCCCCTCCTTCACAAGACCCGGCATTGGCGCAGTCGATCACGTTCTGGACCGAAAGGTACGCAGAGGGCCATGTGCCTTTCTTCTTGATGTTGATGCGATCTGAGGGGCAACGAGAGACATGTGTTTGGTGCGCGGCAAGCCGGGGCCTTTAGGGAAGTCGCCCCCCCCCCCAGCACTCCCAAGAGTCTTTGCTTGTAACCAGAACACAGCAGTCACCATGTAGCATAAAACGGGCAGGTGTTTAGGACCCAGAAATCACTCCCGCAGCTGAGTGTGCTGCAGGGCATCAAATCAGCGGTTGCTGAGTCATTTCCTCCCCCCCCCCCTCCACTCCTGGCTGCTCTCTGGAGCTTTTATCTCCCTGTCCTTTCCCAGCCGCATTGAGTCAGTGTGTGTTCTCGGCACCTGCCCCAATTAGCCCCGCTTTGCACTTCCACAATTCACGCAAGGTCAGCCAAGGTACCTGCTGAATTACCTTACGACTGCAGGAACGCCTCCTTACGGAGAAGCGGCCCCCGATGTCACAAGGGCAACAAGCTTGGGGGGGGGGTGTTTTCACACACGCTGAATAAAGGCACCCTCAATCCATTTTCAACGCACTTGGCAACTGGATTTTACTGTGCAAAATGGCAAAACCCACTCACAAACGATGGTTCAAGTGCACTGAGTGCTTCCCCGTGGAATTTTTCATCACGTGGCGTGTTAGGCACTGCCCCCTCCAATGGTGTTTCTTGGCGTCTCGCCTGAAGTCTGCAGCTCGGAGCTTCCTTAAAATGGAAGGGCAGGAGGGGTTGGGGACTTAATGACCCTATTAAAACAATGTCTACCTCACCTTTCCACACAAAGCCCAAGTAGGGTTGCTGACTTGGTAAATTCCTGGAGATATGGAAGGGAAGCTGAGGGAAGGGGGCTCATGAGGAGTGCTCCCCCCAAGCTGAGTTAGCGTGAGCTAGCTCACAGCCTTTTAGCCTCCGGCTCACACACTTTTTTTGTCTCCGCTCAGGAAGGGATGGCTCCAGAGCAGACTAGTTTATGCAGCAGCCAAACCGCCCGCTCACAACTTTAATGCCAGCAGCTCACAAAGTAAAATTGTTGCTCACAAGACTCCACAGCTTAAGAACATAAGATCAGGCCAAAGGCCCATCCAGTCCAACACTCTGTGTCGCACAGTGGCCAGAAATACCAGGTGCCCTCAGGAGGTCCACCAGTGGGGCCAGGACATTAGAAGCCCTCCAACTGTTGACCCTCCCCCCCAAGCACCAAGAAGACAGAGCATCACTTGCCCCAGAGTCCCTATCTATACCTTGTGGCTAATAGCCACTGATGGACCTCTGCTCCATATGCTTATCTAATTCCCTTTTGAAGCCATCCATGCTTGTAGCCGCCACCACTTCCTGTGGCAGTGAATTCCAAGTGTTAATCACTCTTTGGATGAAGAAGTACTTCCTTTTATCCATTCTAACCCGACCGCTCAGCAATTCCATGGAGTGCCCATGAGTTCTTGTATTGTGAGAAAGTACCTCTTTCTCTACCTGCTCTTTCCCATGCATAATCTTGTAAACCTCAATCATGTCACCCCTCAGTCGTCGTTTCTCCAAGCTAAAGAGCCCTAAGCGCCTTAACCTTTCCTCATAGGGAAAGTGTTCCAACCCTTTTATCACTCGGGTTGCCCTTTTCTGCACTTTTTCCAAAGCTATAATATCCTTTTTAAGGTGTGGTGACCAGAACTGACCAGAGCTTAGAGGGAGCCTTGCTCGTGAGGGAGGTGAAACCATAGAGCCCCCCTGCTGAGGTGGCCATTCCCACCAGGGAAAGGGATCTCTGTCGCCTGGAGATCAGTTGTAATTTTCAGGTCTTACCCTGAAGGCGGCGGTAACCCTAGTTCCCAAGGTGGTGGTGGTGGTGGTGGTGAAGTGCCGTCAAGCGGCAGCTGGCTTATGGCAAAGCCCTGTAGGGTTTTCAAGGCAAGAGACAAACAGAGGTGACCTGTCATGACCTTCCCCGTAGCAACGCTGGAATCCCTTGGTGGCCTCCCATCCAAGTATTAGCCAGGACCAACCCAGCTTAGCTTCTGAAACCTGACGAGATCGGGTTAGCCTGAGCCGTCCTGGAAACAGTTAATTCCCTGAAAATATGTTGCTGAAGCGTTATAGTAGAACAATAAGATCCAACCATCAGTAACAGAAATCACAACCAATGTTCCCTCTAAGCTGTGGAGTCTTGTGAGCAAAAATCCTACTTTGTGAGCCACTGGCATTTAAGTTGTGAGCGAGCGATTTGGCTGCTGCATAAATCAGTGTGCTCTGGAGCCCTCCTTCCTGAGCTGAGACAAAAACGTGTGAGCTGGAGGCTAAAAAATGGTGAGCTAGCTCACACTAACTCAGCTTAGAGGGAACACTGATCACAACTGGACCAAAGCTTCCTGAAATAAACACACCTTTTCACGGCCCGCTTAAAAACCAACAAGGAAGACCTCTGTCTGAGCACCAAAGAAAGGTCCTTCCATAACGGAGAGGCAGCAGCAGAGGAGGCCGGGTCCGCCATTCTAAAGCCTCGGTTCCCTCACTGGGCAGCGGGTACAGATTATGTAGGGATGGGTCGAGGGCTGGTTTCGAGAAACAAGAAGCCCCTGCGATGACGGAGCAGAAGTAGAGTCCCTCCCTTGGGGGGGGGGAGTCGAACAGGCCGCAGTTCATCAGAACCCTTTCCCACGTCTGCCATCCCAGAAAGGATGGGAGCGGCGGAAACCACAGGGTAGTCTTTGAATGCACAAACGAGATCAATCAGAGGTGTTGAATTCATTTCTTATGAGCGCCGGATCTGACATACTTGTCACTTTGTCAGGCCGGGCCATGCGTGCCATAAAACGTAATGCCAGGTACCAGAGACATAAACGTTATATAGGGCTCAGGCAAACCCAATTAACAATATTACCTTTTACTCAAAATACAAACATGCGTAAAACATTTAACACTCTTACAGTATTTCTCTGATGCCCGCCCTCCCACTTTCACCGCCCATTACACATTAGCACTGGGACAATATATAGGGACATAATGCACAGCTTTGGTCTTCTAGCAATGAAGGTAATGACCAGTTGCTCGCGGGGCCAGATAAGAAGAGGAAGAGAAGGAGGAGGAGATTGGATTTATACCCCGCCCTTCTCTCAGAGTCTCAGAGCGGCTTACAAACTCCTTTCCCTTCCCCTCCCCACAACAGACACCCTGTGAGGTAGGCGAGGCTGAGAGAGCTCTGACAGAAACTGCTCTTTTTCAAGAACAGCTCTGACAGAACTATGGCTTTCCCAAGGTCATCCAGCCAGGTGCAACTGGAAGAGTAGGGAATCAAACCCGGTTCTCCCAGATTAGAGTACACACACTTAACCACTACACCAAACTGGCCCTGAACCAGCCAGTTCCAGCCCGTGGGTTGTATGTTTGACACAAGTCAACAGAAACCAAGTTGGATAGCATTATCTAGAGGCTGGATGCAATACCCCCCCCCCATCTAATAAGCAGAAGCCCTCTATACACACACATACACAACATCACACATGCTGAAGTCACACAGAGAGAGGAAGCAAGCCTGAATGCACGGTCCATGCCCCCTAGCTACGCACACTTACGAGTTTGTGAGCATGGAGTCCACTGGCATTCCTGTGATCAGGAAGGCTGGTTTTTTTTAACCTTCCCGATGTCGGAGACAGAGCCGACACACGTGTCTTTTCTGTGCCATGCTGATAACAGCTCACAGGCAGGGTTACCGTGCTTGTGTCCCCTTCCACTCAACACAATTTAAGTAGTGTGCACAGTGCTTGAGTTCCACATTTATGGGCCTATAATTTCGTTAATGTGCATCATTTACTTCACCGGGGGGGGGGTCACCCCATTTTTCTACTGTTCAAGACCGCTCACAAACAACGAATTTGAATACGAAGTTGAAGTTCTAAAATGCAAAAAATCTTTAAAGTCCCAAAATATTAAACCAGCGGTGGCCAAAGCCACACTCAATCATAGTAACAGCAAGACAGAATCATAGAGTTGGAAGGGGCCATGCAGGCCGTCTAGTCCAACCCCCCCGTGCTACCTATCTATGAGAGGGGATTCTGGTCCACTTCGCCTATCAACCAAATGCCCTCTAGAACAAAACAGTCTTTATGCCTCTCTCCAAAGCCAGACCTTCTAAGGAAGCGAATGTCCAAAGTCAGGGGCCACAGCCAAGAAGGCCTGGCATGCATGCCCACCAAATTTATATCAGGCAAGCACAGCAGGGCACCACCTGCCGATCTCAGATCTCATCCTGATTTTTACCCGAGTCAAGGAAACGAATGCTTTGGACCTCTGGAAATCCCACTGAAGTCCGTGACGAGAGCCTCTGTACCAGCAGAAAACAGTCAGCTGGCTGCCCCATCATATGATCTGCACATGACCTGTGACTGCTGATGCAAAGTTACAGTGGTGGAGTCAGCACTGGGAAATCCCACATCCCTTTCCCTCGCTCCTCCTCCGTGCTCCTGACCAGCTGCAATACTGCTGACAGCCACAGATCCACACAGCCCCAGACACGCGGGGCTGACGTCCGTCCGGATGCACCCGCCGATCACCTCTGTGCCCTGAACAGTTGCTTCCATGGACTCAGCTAGTAAGAAGCAAGGAAGCCTCCCTCGAAAGTGCAGCGCAGCAGACTGGTTCAGCCAGTCAGGGAGACAAACCGGTCCCCACTCAGCCCCTCCCAGAGGCGCTCAAAGAAACCCTTCTCCAGCAGGAGCCCGTGCAAGGAAGGGCTTTTGCTTGCACTCCCCAAGACTACCCCACTCACTGCAGGACAGGGCAAATGCGGCATTCACGCTGTGCCCCACGGCATGCAACAAACAACGCGACAGGATTAGAGTTGCAGAACCAACCAGACATCTAAAAACAGGACAGAAGTCAGGCGCAAGTGTCAACATGACACATTAAATGATGCAAAATCCCAGACAGATTCTAGCTTCCGTAATATAGACCGCAGCCCCTTGAAATTTTTCCAAGTAACTTTGTGCATCATGTAGCAGAGAGCTTACCCATGTAGAAAAGCCCTCTTGAATAATTCAGTCTTCCCTGCATGAGAAGCCAGGTTCGATTTGTGCCCGGAATTTGGTACAGTTGAGGTCCAGAACCTGCCCTCCCTGCGACAACTCAGCTCTGTGACATGCTGCAAGAACAGAGTGCCTTGAGCATGTGCAGAGTGCATTTCTTTCATTGCCAATCCACGGCACCTGACTTCTACAAAATTAGGAAGAGGCAGTGACTTCCAGACAGGTCCCAGTGTTACCAACTTGCTGCTCTTTTTTTTAATTAAGCCATTCATCCCCAATGCTTTTTTTGTCTGCTTATTTGTTCTAATAATGCAGATTGTGACCCCCACCACACACACACATATCAGAAGAAAAATTGGTTTTTATACCCCACCCTTCACTACCCAAAGGAGTCTCAGAGCAGCTTACAATCACCTTCCATTCCTCTCCCTACAACAGGCACCTTGTGAAGGAGATGGGGCTGAGACAGCTCTGAGAGAACTGTGACTGACCCAAGGTCACCCAGCAGGCTTCATGTAGAGGACAAGTAGGGAATCAAACCCAGTTCTCCAGATTAGAGTCCACCGCTCTTAACCACTACCCCAAACAATAGCAATGTTACTCCCAGCCACATCTGAGAATACCATGAATTCCCCTTCACCCCACTTGATACTCAAGGAAGGGCCATAGCTCAGTGGTAGAGCACCCGGTTGGCATGCAGAAAGTCCCAGGTTTCAGTCCGCATCTCCAGCTAAAAGGGCCAGGCAGAGTAGACAGAACTGACCTAGATGGACCAAGGGTCTGATCCAATACAAAGCAGCTTCATGTGTTCCAAGTGTACCTACTCTCCCCTGGGTGATGAGTCTGTATTCCATTCTCTAGGCAGAAAAGCCCTTTCCACTCGAAAGAAAGGAGGTAATTCTGGGGCTTCTCCCAGCCACACAACCCACATCTCAGTCATTTCATAAGCTGCCTAACTTAATTTATATCCCCAAACAGGGTCAGAGAGCAACTCTGTCCCATAATGAAGTCCCCCTGCAGAGTTTGGAGAGGAAAATAAGCACAGGGTGAGGAACTGGCTACGTCCCCCGTACCTGCAAGGGCGCTGGTGCTGCCGTGTGCCCAACAGGACCCACAGTACTGAGGAATGTGCTGGTTGCGTGTGGCGCTCACGTAATTGACTCCATCTACGTTGCGCCAATCCCAGCTCTGGGGCAGCTTAGAGGTGTCCAGGTATTCGTGAGGACGAGGGTATGTTCTGTGGAGATTGAAACAGGAGAACAAGTTGACATTTCACCCAGCGCCTTGGAAGAAAGCAACATCACCTTTCCAGTATCTAATCAAAGAAAACAGTTTGCATCCAGGGGCACCTTCATGACCAACAAAGTTTAATTCTGGGGTACAAGCTTTCATGTGCATGTGTGTCGCTGAAGAAGAAGAAGAGAAGAGATTGGATTTATACCCCGCCCTTCACTTGGAGTCTCAGAGCAGCTTACAAACTCCTTTCCCTTCCCCTCCCCACAACAGACCCCCTGTGAGGTGGGTGGGGCTGAGAGAACTCTGGCACAAACTGCTCTTTCAGGTACAGCTGTGCCAGAGCTTGTGACTGACCCAAGGTCACATCAGCAGGTGCAAGTGGAGGAGTGGGGAATCAAACCCGGTTCTCCCAGATTAGAGTCTGCACATTTAACCACTACACCAAACTGGGCATGCTCACGAAAGCTGATACCCAGAATTAAACTGTGTTGGTCTTAAAGGTGCCACTGGACTCGAACTTTGTTTTGTTGCTTCAGACCAACAGGGCCTCCCACCTGAATCTACTATCTGATCATGTTCGGATTAACCTTTCCCCTCAGCTGGCGCTTCCTGCAGAATGACCTTAAAAAAACCCCGAGGGAGCATCAGGTGCTTGCCACACTTGTGCTTCTTCTGAACTCTGGCCTGACCAGAGCTGCTCTTGAACTGCTGAACAATGCAGAAACGGACGTGCATGGTTGTGGGAGATGACAAAAAAGTTCAGGTCCTCTAAGGCCATTAGCTTGGGACAGCCGGTGCCAACGGGGAAAGAAGAAGAAGAGACTGGATTTATACCCCGCCCTTCACTACCCGAAGAAAGTCTCAGAGCAGCTTCCAATCTCCTTTCCCTTCCCCTCCCCACAACAGACACCCTGTGAGGTAGGTGCGGCTGAGAGAACAGCTCTGGAAGAACTTGTGACTGACCCAAGGTCACACCAGCAGCTGCATGTGGAGGAGTAGGGAATCAAACCCGGTTCTCCCAGATTAGAGTCCGCGCTCCTAACCACCACACCAAACTGAAACCAGGAGCAGAGAAGGAAGCAGCAAGATTTAAAAAGAAAGGTTGGCAGCTTGCAAGACAAGGGCTTAAGATCCGGGCCAGAGAATGTCACCCACCCCTTTTTTTAAAAATATCCAGCCTGATGCAGAGTCCTGCAGAAGGCAAAAGCCTGGAGTTTAGCCACACACTAGAAACAAAGGCCACCAAATACCTTCTAGCAGCACCAGTGAAATGAAACCAAACACCAGGCAAGCTTTTAAAGTGTGCTGTAGTGGTTTTTTGAGAGGGGAGGGGGATTTTAACCTGGGTCTCTCAGACACGGACTAGCGTCTGGCATTCCCAGGTTCAAATCCCCACTGGTGCCATGGAAGACCGCTGGATGCCCTTGGGCCAGTCACACTCTCTCTCCGCCTAACCTGCCTCACAGGGTTGTTGTGAGGATAAAACGGAGGAGAGGACAAGGATGTAGGCCGCTTTGGGTCTCCCCTGGGGAGAAAGGCGGGGTAGAGAAGGGAATCCAATACAAATAAACAACAGGCGGCCTTTCCCAGCGCAGCGGAACAAACAAGCTCATTTTAGCAGCCAAACAAAGCGTTAAGCGGCACCGACCGCGGCGAGGGCCGGGCCAGCCAATTCGCTGCCGAGCTGCCTCCCACCCCGCGGGATCCGGAGGGGGGATGTGTTCCCAGCTCCGAACCCGACGGACCGGCTTCTCCGCCGCCCTGCCTCCAGCCGGCAGGCTCCGGGTCTTCTCCTCCCGACAGCTCAGGAGGAGGCAGGGGAGCGCCCGCCACCCAGGCCGCTTTGCAAAACCAGCCGGCTTCGGAAACGGGCTGCGGCAGCCTCTTCCTCGCCTTGCTCCCCCAACGGAACCCGGGCGCAAAGGCGAGGGCGGCGCTCCGCGGCGGAGAGCTCAGCGGCCGGCCGCTCTTCGGGGCTTCCCAGCAGAAGCAGAACCCCCCCTCCTCCTCCCGGGTTCCCAGCGCCCCCGCCGGGCTGTTCGCGCAGAGCGCGCGCAGAGCCGGCCAGGAGAACCGGGGCTGCCTCCCCGCCTGTCCCCGCGGGCGCCTCTCACCTGACCCCGGGGCTCCTGCGCGGCAGCGGCTTGTAGCAGCTCTGCCCTTCCCTGAAGTGGAGGCCGCCGAGGCAGCCCCGCAGCAGCAGCGGCGGCGGCAGCAGCAAGGCCAGCCAGGCGAGCCAACGCCCGGCCATGTTCGCGCTTCGCATGCCGGCTGATCCGGACCAGGGGCGCGCCGAGAGAGAGAGAGGAGGGCCGGCGCGCGGCTGGTGGGGAGGGCGGCGCCTCCTCCTCCTTCTTCTTAAGCGCCCGCCGCGACCCAGCAGGGCTCCTAAGGCCGAGCCCCGGCCCAGGAGGAGGGAGGCGCGGGGGCAGGACAGCCCACGTGGAGAGAGAGCCCGGCCGCCGGAAACAGGCGGGGCGGGGGGGGGTTGGCCAAAGGGCAGCCGCGTTGTTTGCCTGCCTGCGGGCGGTCGGATTGCAACATGTGGGGACGGCCCCAGCCCGGCGCAGCCCACCCTTCTAGGAACCTCCTGGCCTGAAAACCAAGCTGACTTAGTCCCATATGGCATTGGGTTGCCAACCTCCAGGTGGGTGCTGGAGATCGGAAAACAGAGCTGGTCCCCAGACTACGCACATCGCTTATATATAAACCATGGATTCCGCTTCTCTCGAAGAAAATGGCTGCTCTTGGCTGACACAAGGCAGGTGTTGGCTCTCCCAGTATTCATGGGCAAACCACAATCTCTCAGCCACCGCTCTGGAACATGCTAGTGATTAGATTAGATTACTGGCCTATCTTTAAAGGGATGTTAAAAGGATTACGGAGATTACATTCCCAAATTCATGCGGGGTAGTTGTTGACTGCACAATCCTTCAGGTGCCTACTCTGAATTGAGTCCCACTGTGCCCAGTGTGGCTTCCAAACCTCCCTCTAAGCTGTTGGGTCTTGTGAGCAAAAATTCTACTTTGTGAGCTACTGGCATTACATTTGTGAGTTAGCGATTTGGCAGCTGTTTGCTCTGGAGCCCTCCTTCCTGAGCAAAGACAAACATGTATGAGCTGGAGGCTAAACAACTGTGAGCTAGCTCACACTAACTCAGCTTAGAGGGAACACTGCGTCCCAACTAAGTACGTTCAGCATTGCTGTCTGTACCCGCTGCTGCAAAACCAAAAAGGGCATGGTTGGAGACAAACAGATTTACTGAAGCATTAAGTTTTCATGAGCTACAGCCCACATCCTCAGATGCATGAAATGAAACTCAGAAGCATATCTATACAACAGAAGGAAAGAAAACAACAATGCAACTTCAGTGGGGGAATCCAATGAGAAATTGCTGAATTAGAATCCCCCCCCCCCGAAGGTGTGATAATATAAACCAGCGCTGATGCCTTTTTTTAAATCACCACAGGCGATTCTCATAATTAGGGTTAACATCACTGGCTATGACTATATTGGACTTTATCCAAAGGTTTTGTTTTGCTAACAGTCAAGCCTTCTGTTGGCGCTAGAGGCCTTCTCCCAGTGGAAAGAGTCTTTTTCCAGGGCAGTGTGTGTGTTTCTCTGGGCAAAGGCTCCTTTTACTGATGGGAAACGGTTTGTATCTGCTGTTGGGGGAACAATTAATGAATTTTCAATCCACAAGAGGACTTGTCCTCTTATCCCGTAACTGCTGAGTCAGAGGCAAAAAAAAGCATTCAGCTTCTCTGCCATTTCCCCATCATCCTTTAGTAATCCTTTTACCCCTTTGTCATCCAGAGGTCTGTTCCTCATAGTACCTTTTTGCCTGTCGGATCACTGACTTGCATTTTATTTGCCAAAACCTGTGCTCCCTTTTGTTTACCTCACTCGGACCGGCCTTCCACTGCTTACGGGAATCCTTCTTACCTTTTACTGCTTCCATTACTTTGTTGTACAGGCCTTTTTTTAATACCTATTTGTACCTTTCCTAACCTGTGGTATACATTTTATCTGAGCTTCTAGGATTGTAGTTTTAAATAGTCTCCAGTCTTCCTGAAGGAATCTAACCCTCCTTTCCTTTCAGTTTCTTCGTCACAAGCCCCCTCGTTTGAGAGAAGTTACCCCTTCTAAAGTTTAAAGTGGTTGTGTGTTGGTCTTTGGGGACAACTCCCTGTTTACATGAACATTAAACTTAATAGCATTAGGGTCACTCTTCCCAACTGCTACTATCACATCTACATCTCTCACCAGGTCTTGGGCATTAAGGTAAAGGTTTCCCTTGCTCGAAAGCCAGTCGAATCCGACTCTAGGGTTGCGGTGCTCATCTCCGTTTCCAAGCCGAAGAGCCAGCGCTGTCCGAAGACATTTCCATGTTCATGTGGCCGGCATGACTAAACGCCGAGGCGCACGGAACACCGTTACCTTCCCTCCAAAGTGGTACCTATTTATCTACTTGCAATTTGTTGCTTTTTACTTAGGAGTAATTTACCTGGAGTAAGCCGCATTGAATAGACTGGAGTAGAATTCTGGATAGACCCGGCTAGAGTTGTTCTCTCGACAGGGTTGCCAGCTCTGGGTTGGGAAATACCCAGGTATTTTTGGAGTACAGCCCGGGGAAGGCAGGGTTTCAGGGAGAGGATGGAACTCAGGAGGGGATAAGGCCATCGAGTCCAGCCATTTTCTCCAGGCGAACTGATCTTGTTCATTTGGAGATCAACTGTAATAGAAGATCTCCAGGTGCCACCTGGAGGCTGGCAACCATATCTCTTAACCACTATGTAAGTACGGAGAATTATAATCGATCGCGCCGAAGAATAGATTCTTTTGAACTATGGTGCTGGAGGAGACTCTTGAGAGTCCCTTGGACTGCAAGAAGAACAAATCAGTCAATCCTCAAAGAAATCAACCCTGACTGTTCCCTGGAAGGCCAGATAATGAAACTGAAGCTCAAATACTTTGGCCACCAAATGAGAAGGGAGCACTCCCTGGAGAAGACCCTGATGCTGGGAAAGATTGAAGGTCAAAGAAGACGGGGACGGCAAAGGATGAGATGGTTAGACAGTGTCATAGATGCAACGAACATGAAGTTGAGCCAACTTCAGAGGACGGCGGAAGACAGGAGGGCCTGGCGGGAGATGATCCATGGGGTCGCGAAGAGTCGGACTCGACTGTGTACGGAGAATTATAATCGATTGCTCCCAGCCAACCCCATGACCCCGGGGCTCAGAGTGAGCACAGGGGCCCAACACACAATACTGGGCCTATCTTTTTTTACAAAACGGGAAAATACAGGCCACAGAAGAAAGGACTATGGCTGCAAATTTTAAATTTAAATCCCAATTTAACACACTAGGCCTGAGAGTTTGCTTTTGGGTTTCACAAACCTGCAGAAATGCATTTCCCCTTCTTCTGGCTGACTTGCCGTTTCCAGCCCAGAGAAGAATGATTTATGAATCAATGGCTTTATGCCCAGAAAAGTGCTAGAACAAATGGAACAGAGTGCAACAATTATTCTTCGGGATGCTCAGAGCATGTCTAACATCATGTCATTAGAGGAAACAAATTAGATGGCTTAATAAAGCTATGGGAGGCTCATAAGAACATAAGAAGAGCCCTGCTGGGTCAGACCAGTAGTTCATCTAGTCTAGCATCCTGTCTTGCAGTGTGGCCAGCCAGTTCCTCTGGAGGGCCAACAACAATGCAGAGAGGCCGAGGCCTTCCCCTGATGTTGCCTCCTGGCTCTGTGTCTCTGAATGTGGCGGTTCCCCTCAGCCACCATGGCTAGTAGCCATTCATAGACCTATCCTCCATGAACCTATCTAATCCCCTTTAAAAGCTGTTCATTTCTGTGACCATCACTACATCCTCTGGCAGTGATTTCCACATTTTAATCCCTCTCTGCGTAAAGCAGCATTTCCTTTTGTCCATCCTGAACCTCCTGCCCATCAGCTTCACTGGATGCCCTCGAGTTCTAGTGTTTGAGAGAGGGAGAAAATTTTGTGGAAATAAGTGAAAAACATATAAGACGACACATCAGGGGTCATTTCGTAGAAAAAGAGCTAGGGGAACTCATTAGCATAACTCATTAGCATATGCCACACCCCCTGACATCACCGGAAGTGTGTCATAAGGCCACACCCCCTGACATCACCGGAAATGTGTCATAAGGTCACACAACCTGCCCCCAACAGTCCCGGCCACCAGTGCCGGCCTTGCAGCTCCACTGCCGAGCTCCATGAGGGGCCCGGCGGTGGACCTGCAAGGCCGGCGGGAGTGCAAGGAAGCCCCGCGAAGGCCCTCCCTGGCCCCAGGCAGGCAGGCAGGGGTGGGGAGAGGCAGGGAGGAAGCAACTTACCCTCCCTCTTCTCCTGCCTCCTGGCTGAATGAGGGCCGGAAGCGGGGCGGCCGGAGGCAGGGGGCGGGGCTTCATCATGTGCCCCACCTCCCTGTACCTCACCCGGGGGAACTGTGTTCCCCCGCGTTCCCCCCCGAAATGACCTCTGCGACACATGATTATGTTTATATAAGACAGGCACACCCTGAAACCCCCACATTTCTCACATCTGGGCTGCAGCAAGACTATCTTGTTGTTTCTGAAAAGTTTTGGTAAGAATGTTGGACATTGTGTTTTAACACATGACGCTGACTTACACTGAATCAAGTCCCTGGTCCATCAAAGTCAGTATTGACAACTAAGACTGGCGGAGGCTCTCCAGAGTCTTTCACGTCACCGACTGCCTTTAACTGGCGCCGCCAGGGATTGAACCTGGGACCTTCTGCAAGCCAAGCAAATGCTCGACCACTGAGCCACAGCCTCTTCTTCTTTACATACAGGCTAGGTAAGAGAAGAGGCGACGGCAGGTATGCTTTCTAAATTACAATCTCATTTACACAGTCTAGTAGTTTTCTTTGGGTAATTGTCATTGAGTAGTTGAGCCCGCGTGCGGGGAGGGCAGGATATAAATGCAATTAAATAAATAAATTCTTGTTTATTTAGTCAGTTCAGGAATAACGAGTGATATTGAAGTAGGTTTCCTTGGCTGGGATATAAGGTTTTTTATTAAGACCTGGAATAAACAAACATCTGAGCTGTTCTTAGTCAGAATACTGGTACCTGTATGGAATGATCATTGAAAAGACTGAAAATTCAGCCCAGGGAAGCCCGATCTCATCAGGTCTCGGAAGCTAAGCAGGGCCGACCCCGGCAAGTACTTGGGAGACCTCCGGGACACAGAGGCAGGCAATAGTAAGCCATCTCTTTGAAATGTCCAAGCCCCACTAGGGGTCGCCAGAACTCAACTATGAACTCCAGGCATACACACACACACAAATACTCACCAAAAAGAATAGACTGGAAATTCTTCGCTTCTGATTTAGTAGTTAGTGCATTGCTTAGAACAGAGACATCATGTTTCCATGTGCCTTTTTGAAGTGACTCCGTAATGCTCAAGAGCAAGGCAACGGTGCTTTCTGCTTACACAGGGGACCCCAGTCTTTTTGAGCCCGTGGGCACCTCTGGACGCCTGACACAGCATGGTGGCCACAGGCACAAAATGGCTGCCATGGGAGGCGGAACCAGCCATACAGCGGCTGCCACAGCTTACCTTACGTCATAAGATTGAAGATTCTTGTGCTGTGGAGGCAGCTGCTGTTGAAGCAACATGTTTAGAAATCGGCACAGCCAATCAAATGTCCAATAACCAATCAGAAGCCTCGCTGGGCAAAAGGCCCAGCTGGCCACACCCACTTTCTATAAACATTTGGCAGACACCAGGAAAGGTGTCAGCAGGGGTCATGGTGCCCATGTGCTCCGTGTTGGGGACCCTTGTGCTAAACCGTCTTTGGGAAGCTCAGCTGGCTCAGAAGAGCCCCCCAAACACCTGATCCCTACATTCCCACGACCCTTTTACTAGAAGCTGCTGTCTCCTGCCTGGGCTTAGTGGCTTCCCTGGGCCCAGTTTATTGGGCTTTCCCCATTTGTTGCTACAGGCCCTTCCTTATTCAACATCCCCCTTTGAGCAGGGGTCGTTTCGTAGTAAAAGAGCTGGGGGAACTCATTAGCATATGCCACACCCCCTGACATCACTGGAAGTGTGTCATAAGGCCACACACCCCGCCCCCAACGGTCCTGGCTGCCACCGCCGGCCTTGCAGCTCCATGGGGCTCGGCGGTGGACCTGCAAGGCCGGCGGGAGTGCAAGGAAGCCCCGCG
>NW_015167115.1:246417-266059 GCF_001447785.1 Gekko japonicus | reverse complement strand
GCAGGCAGGGATGGGGAGAGGCAGGGAGGAAGCAACTTACCCTCCCTCTTCTCCTGCCTCCTCCTGGCTAAATGAGGGCCGGAAGCAGGGGGCGGGGCTTCATCATGTGCCCCGCCCCCGTACCTCACCCGGGGGAACTACGATTCCCCCCGAAATGGCCTCTGCCTTTGAGCCTGCCAGATTGCAAACCACAGGCACACACAATTGGCTGTTTGCTTTTTCATACTGCTTCAGCTAATTTAAAACGATGCATCCATGTCTCGTGCAAGGTGGGGTGGGGGGAGGTGGCTCGGTGGTAGAGCCTCTGCTTGGCGTGCAGAAAGTCCCAGGTTCAGTCGCCAGCATCTCCGGTTTAAGGAACCAGGAAGCAGGGGATGCCCGAGACCCTGGAGAGCAGCTGCCAGGCAGAGCAGACAATACTGACCTCGATGGACCGATGGTCTGATTCAGTGTAAGGCAGCTTCATGGGTTCGTTTTTGTTTTTTTATTTATCATTACATTTCTAGCCCTCCCTCCCCGCAAGCGGGCTCAGGGCGGCTCACAAATAGGGCACACGTGCCGATACATAAAAACAGAACTAAAAAACAGGATTAAAACAGCCCTTTACGCTATTGCAATGTGGTGTAAAGGAATGCAGCGCTCCAAAATGTTTCATCCAGATGTTCTCTTCTTTTTATTTTCCGGCTTCTCGGCTTCGACAAAACGTTTGTGATAAAGCGAGAATAGCCGAACTGTGGGCTTCCCATCTTTTAAAAATGAAAGTCAATGAAAGTGTAATTTGTTGTGTACGTGGACCGCCTCCGGGGGTCCGTGGAAAGGCCAGAGCTTGGATCTGAGAACAAAAGAAACTTCAGATCCTGGATCCCCCAGCCCCAACCAATAGCCACCTTGGCGGGACATTCAAACCCTCCAATGGGAGTGGGGGGGGGGTTGCTGGGGGGGATGTATATAGTTGGCCCTGTCGGCCGTTAGAGTTAGTCTTTGTCTATGTGAAGTACAATAAACGTGTGCTACAGTATGTCATCGTCCGAGTCCTCCATGCGGCAAACCCAGTACTTTTCATAATTATTTTCAAATGGCGCTTCTGAGGCAGACACATCCAAGCAGAAGAGCATGCCAGGGCAATCGATTGCAAGATGTGTGGAGGGGGTGCACTTCTTTGGGGCAAAGGCCGAATTTTCCAGCTCAGCGCCACTAGGTGGTTAACAGCACGATCCTGTGCCGTGTTGCTGCCATCTAAGCCCATTGACTTCAGTGAGCTTGGACTGGAGTAACTCTTTTTTTCAGAACAAAGTTTGCATCTGGGGGCACCTTTAAGACCAACAAAGTTTAATTCTGGGTATAAGCTTTCATGTGCAGGCACACTCCTTCAGAGACATTGGAACAGACTTCCTCAAGCCTTACATATAGGTGGGAGGGGGGTTTAGTTGCTCGGAAGGGCTAGTTAGAGTCAAGATGTGTCAGTAACTGAGCGATAAGTATAGCTAAGGCTGCGGTCACACACACTAAATCATCCACTTTCAATCCACTTTCCAACTGGATTTTTACTGTGTGAACTGGCCTAAGATTGGATTAAAGCAGTTGGTAAAACCTGTGCATAGGAGCCAATTAGCATACAAATAAAAGAGTTAACAAACAGATGTGAGAACTAGGTTTGAGTCCAGTGGCAGCTTTAAGACCAACAAAGTTTAATTTTGGGTATAAGCATTTGTGTGCATGTGCACGAAAGCTTATGGCCAGTATTAAACTTTGCTGGTCTTAAAGGTGCCACTGGACTCAAACTTCGTTCTGTTGATTCAGACCAACCCACCTGGATCTGTTTAGGATTGTACTGGGACTAACATAGTGACCAGTTGGACTCTGGTTTGGATGAATCAATGGCCAGCCTGGCAAAATCTGCTGTCGGACTGGTTTGTTTTGCCATTTCCTGCCATTTGTGATGTTTAAAAGATCCAAGAGAGCGATTAACTAGCACCCAACGTCTGGAAACTGCAGCATGTGCTCCACAGAGGTGTGTGTTTAATTTGGCAGTGGAAGAAAGACTCTGCCCACGAGAAGATATGTTGGTGCTCTGCCGATTTCTGTATAACCAATTACTTCCTTTTTCATTCTGAGTAATTCTAAAGCGTGTTGACGTGTTGAAACCGGGCAGCAGATCGGGTATCAAATGCAAAGTTGTACTTTCGATTCCTTTCTTGGCTCCTCTTGATTATTATCTGAGTGGTTCTGCGATGAGATCCCTGTAGCTTTTCTTTCTTTTCTTTTTTTAAACAATTTTTTAATTTTTAAAACACTAATTCATACAGATTAGTACCATATCAACAAAAACATTTTCCTTCTTGCTTCAACAATAAAATAACAAGCTGAATGAGTTACATTGTTTTGCTTTACAGCAAATCCTATATTTGTCTTATACCTGAATACTATAATTTGGGTACTGTGTAAATAATTGTAACCTCTTATATGATAGAGAAGCCAGCCTTATACAATCCTCCAATAACCTAATCAACTTAACAGTAGACAATATGCTTAAGAGAAGAGAAAACTTTCGCAAAATTGAAGAAGATAGACAAAGACAAGAACAAGAGTCTATGAAATTCACGAACTATTGTTGTTATATCCATCTGTGATATTGAGACCATTCGGGTGAAATGAACTGTTTGAGAGACAAATAATCAAGTATTGGGAACCATTTTTCTGTAAAATTAGATTTTGTGGGATTATGCGACATATAATTTAATTTGTTGGTGACCGCATCCATTAAATAGTGACTCCATAATTTTTTGTACCATACTCTATTTTGGGCGCTGTTTTCTCCTTCCAATAGGAAGCAATTGCTGTTTTCGCAGCGTCAAACATCACGTCGACCGTGAGTTTATGTGGCCTGTTCTCTAGCTCTTTAGGCCAAGTGTTTAAAAACAGTACTTCCGGGGTTAGTGGAATTCGTACAGATGTTACCTCTTGGATTAAGGACAGAATTTCCTCCAAAAATTTCTTAATTTTAATACACTTCCACCAACAATGAGCATTATTTCCAATTTGGTTACATTCCTTCCAGCACATTGGGGATTGGGTCGATGTAATATGGGATAGCTTAAGTGGTGTTGTATACCATCTCGACATTATCTTTAAATTCTGTAGCCTAATAGATATTACTTTGGTTTTGGTGCTAGAGGAATTCCATACTCTCTCCCACAACTCATCTGTAAAGTTTACCATCATATCTTTTTGCCATAAGTTTTGATTCTGGCCCTGCTGGTGGACCTCCTGATGGCACCTGGATTTTGGCCACTGTATGACAAAGAGTGTTGAACTGGATGGGCCATTGGCCTGACCCGACATGGCTTATGTTTTTATGTCTGAGGCAGTGATGCTCTGTATTCTTGATGCTTGGGGGGGGGGCAACAGTGGGAGGGCTTCTGGAGTTCTGGCCCCGCTGGTGGACCTCCTGATGGCACGTGGGTTTTGGCCACTGTGTGACACAGTGTTGGACTGGATGGGCCACTGGCCTGATCCAACATGGCTTCTCTTATGTTCTTAAGGCCCTGACTCACCCTTGTGATTTATATGCTCAAAAGAAAAAGGGAAAAAACCACCTGTCATAGCAGCTGAAGATTTTCAAACTGAAAAGCAAAGAGGAAAGGGGCATATTCCATCTCTCTCTCCCCAGGTTATCAGTCCCCGTCCCTCATTTGGGATTTGACAGGTTACAGGTCTGAATTTGAAGCTGCTACGGCTGCCATCTCTCCGGCTGCCACCAGTCTTTCATAAGCCGCTGGGCCTTCCCTTTCCAATGAAGAACCATCTATGATCTTGCTTGGACTTCCTTTTTGTCTCTAGTCAGAAGAACAAATAGTGCCCCTAAGGCAGGCTTAAGAGAGTACTGGGTCTCCGTAAGCGCAGTTCCACTCCACGGCTAGGTTGTAGTGCCCGCCGCTTCCTCCTTTGTAGGCGCTGGTCACGATTCGAAGCCACCCACGCTCGCCCTGCGAAAACATTTACGAACATAATTAACTTTTTTGTCCCTTAGGACAGTGACGCTCTGAAAATCCTTACATACCTGAGCTGCTTATGACCCACGTCTGGAAGGGGAAAATCTTATCATCCTGCGCCGCCTAGGGCGGTTGTCTTGGACTGCACCCTGAGCATGCAGGAAGATGTTGTGGGTCAGCTGAGTTTGTGTGCAGATGTGGAAATGCACACTTGCAACTTCCAGGAGTGTTATTCCCTTGCCCTGACCTGGATAGCCCAGGCTAGCCCCATCTCTTAAGAACATAAGAGAAGCCCAGGTTGGATCAGTCCAAAGGCCCATCCAGTCCAACACTCTGTCTCACAGTGGCCAAAAAACACCAGGTGCCATCAGGAGGTCCAGCAGTGGGGCCAGGACACTAGGAGCCCTCCCACTGTTGCCCCCCACCCCAGGCACCAAGAATACAGATCTCAGATCTGTATCAGATCTCAAGAAAACCAGCGTCATGACACAGAAGCAGGCAATGGCAAACCACCTCTGAAACCTCTCTTGCCCAAAAAACAAGTCTAGCTCGCCACCTAGTGGTGCATAACGCTAAAAGAGCTAGAACCTGTGGCTGCCAGACAATCTTAGGTTCTCCTGGCTATACTACACACAATGTCATATGATTATTATAGTTGTTGTTGCTGTTCCCTTGGCCATAACTACATGTACACTTGTCTCACACGTACAGTGTACACTGGATTATTCTTTATACATGAGTAGATTTCATGTTACATTCAACGCATGTACAGCTGAACATGTGATTGAAACCCACCCACCCGCCATTCCCCAAGCAGGCAATGGCAAACCACCTCTGTTCCTTTCTAGCCTTGTAAACACCAAGGGGTTCCCGTACGTCATATGTGACTTGATGGTGCTTTCCACCACCAGGCGGATGAAGCCTTGACCTGGATGGGCCAGGTTCTCCCGATCTTGTCAGGTCTCAGAAGCTAAGCAGGGCTGGCCCCAGATAGTACATAGGTGAGAGACCACCAAGGAAGTCCAGGGTTGCTACACAGAGGCAAGAAACAGCAAACCACCTCTGTTTATCTCTTGCCTTAAGAACCCTATGGGGTGGCCATAAGTCACATGTTACTTGATGGCAGTGTTCCCTCTCAGCTGACTTAGTGTGAGCGAGCTCACAGATTTTCAGCCCCCAGCTCACACATTTTTTTTTGTCTTAGCTCAGGAAGGATGGCTCCAGAGTAAACTAATTTATGGAGCAGCCAAATCACTTGCTCACAACTTTTAACGCCAGTAGCTCACAAAGTAGGATTTTTGCTCACAAGATTCCACAGCTTAGAGGGAGCACTGCTTGATGGCCCCTTCCACCACCATGTATCCAGATAGTGGTCCCCAGTTTCAGCTGCAAACTGGATGCACGTTGACTCTTCCTTTCCCTAACCAGGATGCAGTCTTCCTCCCTGGCTGAATCCTTTCCTAAAGCAAGTTCCAGTTTGGGGGTTGCGTTCTCTCCTCCTTACCCAGGGTTCTCCCCAAGAGTTGCGGACAATCCAATACTCTGTTCCATTTTCAACGCCCCAGCCGGCGACGGAGACAATGTGGTTGATTATGGGCAGGAGCCTGTATTCTTCATAAAGTCCACCGGTGTATTTGTCCAGTTTGGGAGTAGCCATGATTCCACAGCTGTGTACGTTTAAAAAAAAAGATGGTTTTAGGGTGCTACTGAAAACTAACACTCTGGATACAATCACAAAAAGTATCTGATCTGAGCCCCTCCTGTTTCAAGCCCCACCAAGACGGAGTGACCTCAACATAAAAGGTCAATTAAACCTCCCCATTCAAAGGCCTAGTCCAGACTTGGCAGTTCCAACCAGTTCTTCCTACCCACTGCAACCCCCCCCCCCCAACCTGGAGATTTTGGTGGAGGAGCCTTGAGAAGGGGACATGACAGAGGTTTGTAAAATTATGCATGGGGTGGAGAGAGCTGACAAAGAGAAAATTTTCTCCCTCTCCCAAAATACTAGAACTCGAGGGCATGCAATGCAGCTGATGGGCAGTAGGTACATGACGGACAAAAGGAAATACTACTTGACACGGTGAGCGATTAAAATTTGTAATTCGTTGCCATGGGATATAGTGATGGCCACAGGAATCAACAGTTTTAAAAGGTAGATAGATTCGGAGGATAAGTCTGTCAATGACTACTAGCCATGGTGACTGAGGGGAACCTCCACATTCAGAGGCACTAATCCTCTGAATCCCAGAGCCAGAATAGGAGGCAACATCGGGGGAAGGCCTTGGCCTCTGTGCCCTGTTGTTGGCTCTCCAGAGGAACTGGTTGGCCACTGTGTGAGGCAGGATGCAGGACTAGATGGACCGCTGGTCTGATCCAGCACAGCTCTTCTGATGTTCTTACGGGAGGGTGGGGTTTGGGGAGAGAGCTCAGCAGGGTATAATGCCATCAAGAGATACAAGGGGGGGGGGGAGAACAACCCAAGTACTGAATTAAGAACCAAAAGTTCAAAGCCAGAATGTGAGGGCCCAATAGTTCTATAAAGGTAAAGGTTCCCTTGCTCGAAAGCCAGTCGAATCCGACTCTAGGGTTGCGGTGCTCATCTCCGTTTCAAAGCCAAAGAGCCAGCGCTGTCCGAAGACGTTTCCGTGGTCATGTGGCCGGCATGACTAAACACCAAGGCGCACGGAACGCTGTTACCTTCCCACCAAAGTGGTACCTATTTATCTACTTGCAATTTCTTGCTTTTGAACGGCTAGGTTGGCAGGAGCTGGAACGAGAGATGGGAGCTCACTTCATCATGTGGCACCCGGGTCTCGAACTGCTGAACTACTGACCTTCCACAGCCTGCAGTTCAGCGTCTTAACCACTTGAGCCACCCCAGCTCTATACCTAACCTTAAAACATAAATATTACCAAAATATACAAATATACATGTTTTTTATTACAAATTAGATAACACAAATGTAGGCCCAAATAGTAGCCTCAGATCAGAATAAAATCATGCAATTATCTTAAACACACACCATGTTTTACCCTGACCAAACATGTTTGGGCCAACTGGCCTTCTAATCAGTGGCCAAACAATGTTGTTACACCGCGGCTCCATACATTACAATAATAACCGTTCTTTCTTAAACTTGGAACAAGTTGAAAGTGTTTTATGATCGACAGATCTGTGACCTAAGGCAAAGGTATATTTCAGAGGCCTCATTTTAAATAACCTGCTGCCCTGGTCGGGTACAGGTGTCTTGAACGGTAATTCAGTTGTGCACCTTCCTCTCCGGGTCCCAAAAACATTTTTTTAAATGCAGTCTGGAGCCAATAGTGTGTAATAACACTACCACCCTATTACTTTTGGTTCTTAATATAATGCCATGGAGTCCACCCTCCAAAGCAGCCGTTTTCTCCAGGGGAACTGATCTCACCTGGACATCAGTTCTAATTTCGTGAAATCCCCAGGTCCCACCTGGAGGCTGGCAACCCCGCCCCCATGTCCTTTCCCAGAGTTCCCTACTGCCCCGGAGCAGCCTCTTGTGGAGATTAGTGGAAAGGGGGAGGCAGGAAAGGTTCATTCCACTGATGGAAAACAGAGTGGGCATCCAACCCCAAAGCCTGCAACGACGCCCTCAAAAACCCTCCACTGAAGCACCCTCTCTGGAAACGCCCTTCATGGACTCCAACAGCTCGACCAGGGAGTTCTGAGAAGGCCCAGGCTCTCCCCCTGCAGGGAAGGCGAGGGCTCCTGACCTCCATCACAGAGAAAGGCTCGTGTGGCGTAAGAGGGCCAGACAAGGATCCGGGAGACTTGGGTTTGAATCCTGCCTCGGTCATGGAAGCTCACCGGGCGATTGTGGTCCAGTCCAAACTCTCCACCTAACCTACCTCGCAGGGTTGTTGCAAGGATAAAACGGAGGATCAAATAACGTACGCTGAACCTGAGCAACTTGAAGGCAGGGCAAGGGGGGAAATGTACTAAGTAAAATAAATGTGCCCACTGAATCCAGAAGATAGGAGAGAGAGAGAGAGAGAGAGAGAGAGAGAGAGAGAGAGAGAGAGAGAGAGAGAGAGATATGTTGGATTTATACCCCACCCTTCACTACCAGAAGGAGTCTCAGAGTGGCTTACCATCTCCTTCCCCTTCCCCTCCCCACAACAGACACCCTGTGAGGTAGGTGGGGCTGAGAGAGCTCTCTCGAGAACTGCCCTTGAGAGAACAGCTCTGAGAGAAGTGTGACTGACCCAAGGTCACCCAGATGGCTGCATGTGGAGGAGTGGGAGAATCAAACCCGGTTCTCCCAGATTAGAGTCCACCACTCTTAACTACTACACCAAACAGATTGTGGCCAGTGGTCTCAGGTTATTTCTCAAAAGACATAGCGCAAGCAAAGGCACTTGGCCTCTCCCAGTTTGGTGTAGTGGTTAAGTGGGCGGACTCTAATCTGGGAGAACCAGGTTTGATTCCCCACTCCTCCACTTGCACCTGGCTGGATGACCTTGGGCAAGCCATAGTTCTGGCACAGCTGTCCTTGAAAAAGAGCAGTTTCTGTCAGAACTCTCTCAGCCCCACCTACCTCACAGGGTGTCTGTAGTGGGGAGGGGACAGGAAAGGAGTTTGTAAGCCGCTCTGAAACACCTTTGGGTAGTGTAGGGCAGGGTATAAAACCAATCTCTTCTTCTTCTCCTCCTTCTTCTCCTTTGGTATCCCAACAATAAACTGAAAAATACCAATCTGTGGGTGTTTACGGGCTTCCACTTCTTGTTGCTTATATTGCTTGCCATACAACATGGAGGTTCTTTACCTGATGGGACCGTTGGCATAGATTTCCGCCTTCATTTTTTGTCTCCCGCTGATTGTCCCGTAATCGGCGACTTTCCAGAGGGTGTAGTTCCGAATCACATGACATTTGTCGAAAGTAACACATGTCCCACACTGGTTAAACTTCTTGCATTCTAGGAAGAAAGGCAGGGGGTATAAAGGAAGTCAATAAAGAAAATAAATCATAAATCTATAAGTAATCTATAAGTAAACATGGGATCCTTTGTGGAAGGAGGGAGAGTCAGTTGCTGGAAGGAGATCTCACGTACTTTGGTCTTTGGCTTGGTAATTGTTGCAGGTCTCGTCCGGGATGCCGTGGGTATGCGCGTACTCCCAAACCCATGTGTGGTCTCCTCCGTGGCAGGTCCCTGAGTCGGCACAGTCAATCACATGCTGGACAGAGAGGTAGGCAGAGGGCCAGGTGGCTTTCCTCTTAATGTTGATGCGGTCTGAGGGAAGAAGAAGAATTAGAAGAAGTGGAGGAGGAGGAGGAGGAGGAGATTGGATTTATACCCCACCCTTCACTCAGAGTCTCAGAGTGGTTTACAATCCCCTTCCCTTCCTCTCCCCACAACAGGCACCCTGTGAGGTGGGCGGGGCTGAGAGAGCTCTGAGAGAACTGCTCTTGAGAGGACAACACTGAGAGAACTGTGACTGACCCAAGGCCACCCAGCTGGCTGCATGTGGAGTGGGAGAATCAAACCCAGTTCTCCAGATTAGAGTCCTCCACTGTTAACCACTACAAGACAACAAGCTGCAGTTGGGGAATCTGCCAGTTAAAACGTTATTAAGCCACACACTCACAAGGCCATCTTAGGTATCGGTCTCTCTGTGCCCCCAATCCCGCATCTCGAATCGAAGGGATACAGTTACCAGCCCCCTTTACGAGACTGTTTTTAAGATCTGCTGGGTGATGTGAAGCACTTTCAACACCGAACATGGTATGCGTGTGCCAAGTATTAGAATCATTTGGTGTAAGGCATTGATGGGGATGTGCAACACTCAGCAGTTCTAAGAAAGTTTCTGCCAAAGTGGAAAGTTTTAACAGAGCCGGTGCTAGCCGTGCCTGTGTTTGGGAGTGCCAGGAGGGACTGGCTATAAAAGGGCGTCCCCCATACCTGCAAGGGCGCTGGTGCTGCCGTGAGCCCAACAGGATCCACAGTACTGAGGAATGTGCTGGTTGCGTGTGGCGCTCACGTAATTGACTCCATCTACGTTGCGCCAATCCCAGCTCTGGGGAAGCTCAGAGACATCCAGGAGTTCGTGAGGACGAGGGTATGTTCTGTTGCAGAGAAGAGGGAGAGAAAGTCAACAATTTTTCCAGGGTCTGGAGGGAAGGGAGGAGGGGAAAAGTCTCCCACCATCTCATAGCAATGCCTGACATCTTTCTGCTTGGTTTGGGGTTACGTCATAAAACAGTGAACTTCCTTTTGAGCACAGATGCAGGTGGGTAGCCACACTGGTCTGAAGCAACAGGACAAAGTTTTTAGTCCAGCGACACCTTTAAGACCAACAAGTTTAATTCTGGGTATAAGCCATGAAATTAAAAGACGTCTGCTCCTTGGGAGGAAAGCGATGGCAAACCTAGACAGCATAATAAAAAGTAGAGACATCATCTTGCCAACAAAAGTCCACGTGGTCAGAGCAATGTTGTTCCCAGTAGTAATGTATGGCTGCGAGAGTTGGACCATAAGGAAGGCCGAGCGCCAAAGAATAGATGCTTTTGAATTATGGTGCTGGAGAAGACTCTTGAGAGTCCCCTGGACAGCAAGGAGATCAAATCAGTGAATCCTAAAAGAAATCAACCCTGACTGTTCCCTGGAAGGCCAGATACTGAAGCTGAAGCTCAAATACTTTGGCCACCAAATGAGAAGGGGGCATGCACTGGAAGAAGACCCTGATGCTGGGAAAGACTGAAGGTCAAAGAAGACGGGGACGGCAAAGGATGAGATGGTTAGACAGCGTTATCGATGCAACGAACATGAAATTGAGCAAACTCTGGAGGACGGCGGAAGACAGGAGGGCCTGGCGTGATGTGGTCCATGGGGTCGCGAAGAGTCGGACTCGACTGTGTGACTGAACAACATGAGCTTTCGTGGGCATGCACACAAAATCTTATAGCTAGAATTAAACTCAAGGTGCCACCGGACTCAAACTCTGTTCTATTCCTTTTGAGCGAAAGTGAACGGAACAACTGTTTCTGTGAAGTCAATGCAACGGCTCACGCAGTTGCCCTCAGCATGGTGCAGGATTGAGCTAAGAACTGGTAGACCCCGTTTCGAATCCCCGCTTTGCCATGAGTAACCGGGGGCCTGTCATTCAGTCCACCTAACTGGGTCGTTGTGATTGATTCGGGTGGGTAGCCGTGTCGGTCAGAAGCAGCAAAAGAAAGTTTGAGTCCAGTGGCACCTTTGAGACCAACAAAGTTTGATTCAAAATGTAAGCTTTTTCTTTTTTTTAAGCCCCCGGAACCCACACTATACTAAAAACCCAAGAGTAGGGGATCATTTCCCTGTTAAGCTACAGTTAGTATTAAAAAAGCTGTTAATAAACAATACACTTTGTGAGATCCTGTCTTTCTAGGCTTATATGTTAGTTTATTACTTGCATGGCCCCTGTGCAAAGTGGAAGCTTTCGTGTGCAAAAACACACCTCTTCAGACAAAACTGGGATAAAATCTAAAAAACTAGTTACAGGCAAAGAGGGCGGGGGTAAGCCATTGGGGACCACAAATGCTGCTCTCAGCTTGTCGGAGAAAGGGCAGGATAGACAATTACAAATAGATCGCTATGAACATTTTAGCCCGCTACAGACAACAGCCCCACACATTCACTGAATGAGAAAGAAGGAAGACCAGGTCCGAGGGCACTGGCTGCACATGTGCCCCCTTCCCTAGGATCAGCGAGGCAGATTTCACATGAACGTTTCCTCCATCTGGTTCCTCCCCCCCCCAGCTCAGGGGGGCGGGGCCAGCAACCTTCCACCTGCTCTCCCTCCTCACCCGTTCAGTGAATACATAGGGATTTCATCTGTACCGGGCTCTTATGAAGCGATGTGCAGTTTGGCGTTTGACATGCACCTCCCGGATGCTGCGGCTCCACAACAGGAGCGAGATCGACAGTCTGCACAAATCTGTGAAGAAAGATAATCCCTTTCTGTAGAGAGCCAACGTTTCACAGTTACTATTGAGCCAAGCCTGATAGCATCAGATCTGCATATGAATGACGACTCTGCCGCTTCCTACAGAAATGGAGACTCCCTTAATGTGTTGCTGCTGCTGCTGCTGCTGTTGTTGTTGTTGAAGTCCGGCACCTTTTAAATCTGTCCCGGTTTTTAAAAGGGCTGTATTGTTCTTCCCTTGGAGCTGCGGTGGCTCAAGTGGTTAAGACGCTGAACTGCAGGCTGTGGAAGGTCGGTAGTTCAGCAGCTCGAGACCCGGGTGCTGCATGACGGAGTGAGCTCCCATCTCTAGTTCCAGCTCCTGCCAACCTAGCAGTTCGAAAATTGCAAGTAGATAAATAGGGACCACTTCGGTGTGAAGGTAACAGCGTTCCGTGCGCCTTGGTGTTTAGTCATGCCGGCCACATGACCACGGAAACGTCTTCGGACAGCGCTGGCTCTTCGGCTTTGAAACGGAGATGAGCACCGCAACCCTACAGTCGGATTCGACTGGCTTTCGAGCAAGGGAACAACTTTACCTTTATTGTTCTTCCACTGGTTCTGGAGTAGTTTCATTTCAGCGCTTGAGTTACATTCATTTATTTTCTTGTACAGGTAAGAGTCTATTTCGGGCTGGGAACATGACAGAGCGGCACTGCTGGCCCCTGAGAGCACACGTGTCACAATGGAAGGAGCACAGATTTGATGCTCACAATTACTAAAGTGCACTCGCAGTTGTAATTAAGTACCAGAATAATCTGTCCTGGTTTTTAAAAGGGATGTATTGTTCTTCCACGGGTTCTGGAGTAGTTTCATTTCAGCGCTTGAGTTACGTCCATTTATTTTCTTGTACAGGTAAGAGTCTATTTCGGCCTGGGAACCAAACAGAGCGGCACTGCTGACCCCTGAGAGCACACGTGTGTCACACTGGAAGGAGCCCAGATTCGATGCTCACAATTATTAAAGTGTATCAGAATCCCCCACGTGCGCACTCCAAGGGAAGAAAAGCTCTCTCTTTCCCCCGCCTTGCATGTGACACAGTGATTGAAGGAGGGTCAGATCAGTCAGTTTGGATTAAGCAACCTCAGGCATTCCCCAGCAGAGATTTAGACGGCAGTCTTGTGATCTCTGTTCCTCTTTTGGTGTCGCAATCTGGTGTGGCCGAGAAAGCAACCTCAGGGAGGGGCTCCACAGATAAGGGCAAACTTGACCCACAAGCAACTCTGTCTTGTGTCTCAGTCTTCGATATGTAGAGGCTCTCCTAGATTAGGAAAGGGTGAAAGACATCTAAAGCATTTCCCTTTGGAGTTGCCTGCTCGATTTGCATATTTCTAAACTCTGTCTCTGTCTCCCTCTCTCTTTCACACCCATGCACACACAAATAAGGGCAGGGCCGTGGCTCAGTGGTGGAGCATCCGCTTGGCATGCCGAAGGCCCCAGGTTCAATCCCCAGCATCTCCACTGAGAAGGACCAGGCAGCTGCTCCACTGAAAAGGAGAGCAGCTGCCAGTCAGAGAAAGACAATACGGACGTTGACAGACTCAGTATGAAGCAGTTTCATATGCTCATATGCAGACAGTGGCACATTTGATTCATGGAAGCTCCTGTGGTGTGTATGGAGAAAGTAAATAGGTTCTGGTTGAGAAGGTGGTAAAGAAACCTGCCTCCCGATCCCAGACGCTGGGATCACCAAGGAATCACAGAGCTGGGAGGGGCCCTTCAGGCCACCTAGTCCAACCCCCCCCCCCCAATGCAGGGCCAGCCTAGAGCATCCCTGACAAGTGTTTGTCCAGCCGCTGCTTCAAGACTGCCAGGGAGGGGGAGCTCACCCCCTCCCTAGGCAGCTGGTTCCACTGTGGCACAACTCTGTCAAAAGGGTTTTCCTAATATCCAGCCGATACTTTCCCACCCTTATTTTAAACCCATTATCGCATGTCCTATTATCCTCTGCTGCCAACAGGAACCGCTCCCTGCCCTCCTCCAAGGGACAGCCCTTCAAATACTTCATAAGAGAGCAACCATGTCCCACCCCCCCCGCAACCTCCTCTTCCCCAGACTAATCTAGCGTGCTCCCTGCTTCCCAAGGAAGACCATCATTCATTCTTTTAAGGGAAAGTACAGCCCAACACTGGCCCAGAACAGACTACCACTTGCCCGCCCCCCCCCACTGCACCTGAGGGACAAATTAGTCCCTGGCATTGTCATGGGCTCAACCAGCTTTACTCACTGTGTGTGCGTGTTGTGTATGTGTGTGTCTCTCATGTGCCATCAAGTTACTTCTCACTTATAACAACCTATGAATTAATGTCCTCCAAAACGAACTATTGTGAACAGCCTTGTTCAGGCCTTGCAGACGGAGGGCCCTTGCGGCTTCCTTGACTGAGTCCGTCCATCACATGTTGGGGCTTCCTCCTGCCTTCAACTTTTCCTAGCATGACTGTCTTTTCCAGGGACTCCTGTCTTCTCACGGAGCTGCGGTGGCTCAAGTGGTTGAGACACTGAACTGCAGGCTGTGGAAGGTCGGTAGTTCAGCAGTTCGAGACCCGGGTGCCGCAAGACGGAGTGAGCTCCCGTCTCGAGTTCCAGCTCCTGCCAACCTAGGAGTTCGAAAGCAAGGAATTGCAAGTAGATAAATAGGTACCCCTTCGGTGGGAAGGTAACAGCGTTCCGTGCGCCTCGGCGTCTAGTCATGCCGGCCACGTGACCACGGAAATGTCTTCGGACAGCGCTGGCTCTTCGGCTTTGAAATGGAGATGAGCACCGCAACTCTAGATTCGGATTCGACTGGCTTTCGAGCAAGGGAAACCTTTTTACCTGTCTTCTCACAATGTGCCCAAACTCCCATAGCCTCAGTGCAGTCATTTAAGCTTCTAAGGAAAGTTTCAGGCTTTACTGCTGATGAAACAGGGAAGGAAGAATCCCCTTTGACTACCCAAAAAGGTTATGCTGGTGATCAGGGGACCTGCATGGACCAAAGCTATGTGGGACAGGGGTTGTAATAAGGAGGAGACTTGGGCGAGAATGAGAGGTAAACCTGGTTGGATCCACCCCATTGGCTGGCCTGGTCTCCACCAACGAAGACCCCACAGGGGATATGTTCGGTACCTTGCCCACACTCAGCCGATCAGCCTTTCCCATATGCTCACCAGTCCCAACATAAAGGAGACCTGGATAACTTGTTCCACTGGTCAAACAGCGGAGCAAATGCTAGATGCAGAATGGGCCTAAGAATGGTGCCTGCCTTCCCTCTTCCCCTGTTCCTATCGGTCTAGGAACCCTTCTGCTCCAGGTCAGAGCCTTTTGCAACCACCAAAGTCAGGAGTGACAACAATTGCACAATAGGATGCTGGGGGAGATGCTGAAAAGGATGATGCTGTGCGTGGGCTTGCCTGTTGCAACGTTTAGACCAGGAAGCAGGGATCATTTGGAAGGCAATGTCAGGACCCACAGCAAACAATGAAGTACACACTTCTAGGAAGGTTTTACTTTTATTGAAAGCTATCGATGCAGTAACATTAGCACTGTTAGGAATGGCGAGTGATCTATGCGCACAGAAGGTTATAGGGCATTCGCATACTGAGCACCCAATTACAGGGGTTCCTGCACGTGGGCATTAGGCTGAGAACTAACGGCTGCAAAAGCAAAACAGGTAAAAGCTTCTCAGGACTCATCCTGTGTAGAGACAAAGCAACTCCTCCAGCGGCCTTGAGAGATATGCGGTGCGGCGAAGAGGCAATTAAGCGCAAGGGGAAAATGCACATGAAAGGGAAACATACTATACTCTTGGCAGCTTGCTGACAGGCAAGAGTGCCTGTGTCTTCACTCTGGGATTTTTTAATTTTTAAATGAAGAGATGCCGTTCAGAGACAGCCTGTATGCAACGAACTCTCTTTGCTTTCTGTCCAACGGCCCTGGGCAAAAATCAAGGTGTTTCTTCTTTTAGTGGTTCAGAAGGGACCAACTCATTCCAAGTAGTAATCTGGAGCGTGTTTACTAGGCAGTAAACTCCCTCCTAGCCCTACCCCAGATGGCCAGGGCTAGCTCCGTCCGGTCAGATCTGGGAAGCTAAGCAGCGTCAGCTGTAGCTGGTATTTGGATGGGACACTGCCAAGTAATACCAGGGTCATGGCACCGAGGAAGGCAGTGGCAAACCACCTCTGCTCATCTGTTGCCTTGAAAACCCAACGTGGTCCCCGTAAATCAGATGCAACTTGATGGCACTTGCCGCCGCCACCCCCCAAACGTCCCCCTAGCGCTAATCCAGATGGACTTGGGCTACTTTGATCTGGTCAGATATTGGAAGCTAAGCAGGGTCCATCCGGGCGACCCTTTGGATGGGAAACCACCAAGGACGTCCAGATCCAGACGGAGAGCCGTGTTTGTCTGTGGCAGTAGAAAAGAGCGAGAGTCCAGTAGCACCTTCAAGACGGAACACGATCTGTGGCCGGGTAGGAGCTTTCGTGAGTCTATGCCCAGAGGAAGGAAGTCCAGGGTCAGGAAGCAGAGGCAGGCAATGGGAAACCACCTCTGTTCTTCTCTTGCCCTGAAAACCCTACAGTTAGGGTCGCCAGGTCCCCCTGGGCCTCCGGCAGGGGGTGAGAGGGTAGGGTTGCCAGGTCCAAGTTAGGAAGCTCCTAGAGATTTGGGGATGGAGCCTGGGGAGGACAGGGACCTCAGTGAGGTGCAACGGCACAGAGTCCACCCTCCAAAGCATCCCATTTTCTCCAGGGGAACTGATCTCCGTCGTCTAGAGGTGAGCTGTCATTCCAGGGGATCCCCGGGGTCCCACCTGGAGGCTGGCATCCCTACTGAGGGTCCCCATAAGTCGGCTGCGACTGGATGGCACCTTCCTTCCAGCACCAGATTCCACCAACCGAGTGGCGTTTGATGCTGCCAGAGAGGATTAGGATCTGCCAAGCATGGGTGGGGTGGTGGAGGTATTACAATCCGGTTTGTTCAGAATTTGAGACACAGAGAGGAAGGCTTTGGTGCCCCTGCGGTCGGCTCCATGCCAGGCGCCTGGGTCCTGCAAGCCTGCCCCAAGGCACCCACCCTTCGCTGTGGGTCTCGTCCACACGACCTCCATGGGACGAAGGGGAAGGGTATCCTGGCGGGTCTTCAACACCCGCGTTTTAAAAAAACCCACCCAATCCCTCCCCGCGCGCGGCTGCGCATCAAGGGCGAGCCGCTCCCGCGCCTTTGGGGCGCGCGGCTCGTCGTCTCCCAGGCGAGGCGCGTCCCTGCAGGGGGCTCCCTCCTGACCCCGGCGGGCGGGCGCGCCAGCGGCCGGTGGCAGGTCTGACCTTCCTGGAGCAGCCGGAGAGCCGCGCGGAGGAGGCAGCAGCGCATGGTGGCCGCCGGGGACGCGCCGGGGGGGCCTGGTGGGAGGACTTGGGCGAGCACCGCGGTGCCCTGGCGGGAAGAGTCGGCCGGGTGGGGAGCGCCGCCGCCGCCGCTGCCGCATTCCGGTCTGCGCCAGCGGAGCCGCTGGGAAGTCCTGCCCCCTGCCGCCCGCGGAGGCGGAGAGGCCGCCGGGGCTGCTAGCTGCGCGACCACCTGGCTTTCAGCGGGTGGGCCTGGGAGTAACAAGCGGAGGGGGGGGGGTTCCCTGGAGACGCGGTTGCTCTGCCTCGGGAGGGGGTCGCCGTCCCCACGTGCTCCCGATCGCGGCCCCTCCTCCTGGGGCCGTGCTTGGAGGGAATCCCCTGTCCAAACAGGAGCAGGCCCAGGATGGAAGTCTCGTGGTGAGCGCCCTCCGAGGTCGTGAACGACCATCCGGATTCGTTTCAGGGGGGAGCCGTGTGGGTCTGCGGGAGTCCAGGAGCGTTTGGAGACGAACAAGACGGGGGAGGGGGAGATAGACTTGGGCTCTACTTGGACTCGAATTTAATTTTGATTTGGGGGGGATGGTTGCTGGGCGGTTTGTTTTATTGCCTCTTGTTTCGATTGCCTCGGGGGCTAGCAGCAACCTGAAATATTGAAACATAGAGCTGGAAGGAACCCCAAGGGGCATCTAGTCCAACCCCCTGCACAACACAGGAAATTCACAGCTACCTCCCCCAGTGAGGGGGAAATTCACAGCTACCTCCCACAGCTACCTTTATTGCCAGAAGAAGGCAAGAAACCTCCAGGACCCCCCTGGTCAATCTGGCCTGGAGGAAAATTCCTTCCTGACCCCAAAGTGGCAATCTGCATTATCCTGGGCATATAAGAAGGGCCACAAGAACCGAGCACCGGCTCATCCCTTCCTTTCGCAATCCGCCTAAATTCACAGTGAGTCACAGAATCAGCATTGCTCTGCTTAAAAACCTCCAAAGAGGGAGAACCTCCCGAGGAAGCCTGTTCAACTGAACTGCTCTAACTGTACAGAAGTTCTTCCTAATGTTTAGCCAAAAACTCTTGATTTCACTGCGGCCTGTTGGTTCTGGTCCGGCCTCCTGGGGCAGCAGAAAACAACTCCGCTTCAGCCTTTATATGACAGCCCTTCAAATATTTGAAGATGGCTATTATATCAGCTCTCAGTTGGCTATCGTAGATGGCAATTATATTACATCTCCAAGCTAAAAATACCCAGCTCCTTCAACCTTTCCTCAGAGGACTTGGTCTCCAGACCCCTCGCCATCTTTGTCACACTCTTCTGGACACGTTCCAGCTTCTTCTTAAACTGTGGTGCCCAAAACTGTATTCCCAGAAACATGAATCTTCTTTGCCTGCCAGAAGTTCCGTCATAGCCTAGCATGAAAGACCATCTCCTCCCACACTATCCAGGCTGCCGGTTAAGGATTGCCTCTCAAGCTCTGCTGTCTTTGCCTCTGTCTTCAGAGGTGGGGCAAATGCCAGCTAGAGACAGGGCATTATCTGTGGTGGCACCTTGCCTTGCAAATGCCTTCCCCCTTGAGGCTCACTTGGTGCCTGCTTTCTTTTAGGTGCCACGCTAAAACACGTCTTTTTTACCCAGTCTTTTGATTAGGGACTTTATCTTACCAGTCTTACTTCGGTTTTCATGATAGTTTTCATGCTGCTTATGGGTTGTGTTTTTAATGTTGTGGTTTTTGATTGTAAGCTGCCTTGGGAGGGACAGAGAAATATTCTAAATAAATAAATACGTGAGAAGGTCTTAAGATCATGGGGACCTGAAAAAAATCCAGTTTCCCTGTTGTTGTTTTTTAACTTTGTAACATGAAGAGGTATAGGGAAATGAATTGCTTGCACACTGCTGTTTCACTGGGTTGGTGGGCTGGTCCTGATGAAAAATATTACTGTCCATTCTGTTCCTCATTTGAGTTGCAAGAGTCGTCAATCAAGGAAGCCACAAGGGCCCTCCGTCTGCAAGACCTGAGCAAGGCAGTTAACGATAGGAGGTTTTGGAGGTCATAAATTCGTAGGGTCACCATGAGTTAGAAGTGACTTGGTGGCACGTAATACATACACATCTTCAGCAGAGAAACTGTAGTTGTCATGCTTCTGCAGGTGAACTGGGAGACAGAGAGAGAGGAGTCTTTGAGCTGGAGTAGAGCAGTTTTGGCCTTGGATAGCAGGTTATGGGGCCCCAGACCCTTGTTTTGGGAATGGGTTTTGCAGCCTGCCATGGCTTCAGCCAGTTTGGTGTAGTGGTTAAGTGCGCGGACTCTAATCTGGGAGAACCGGGTTTGATTCCCCACTCCTCCACTTGCAC
>NW_015167115.1:240000-246221 GCF_001447785.1 Gekko japonicus | reverse complement strand
CTCCTCCTCCTCCTCCTCCTCCTGCTGCTGCTGCTGCTGCTGCTGCTGCTGCTGCTGCTGCTGCTGCTGCTGCTGCTGCTGCTGCTGTTACTTTGAGCGACATTTCATCCCTAGAACGTATAGAATAAGAGCCGGTGGAGCTCCAGTAAACGGAGTACTGTACTTGGACCCTGGAGATCCGCGTTCAGATTCCTGTTTTTCCATGTAGCTCACTGGATCAGTAGGCATCGCTCAGGGCATCATTTTGTTCAGGGCGGCCATGAAGAGAAACAGGGGAGCCTCACACACGCTCCTGAGCTCCTGGTGGGAAAGGTTCCAGACAATAAAATAATTGCAAAAATAAATTGTGCATGCCTCTGAGCATGTGTGTCATTCTTTTGCCGTGCCTCAGAATGTATATTGAAGCTTTTATACCACCTGTCTCCCACATCTGTGAACTCAAAGCAGATTGTGAAATAAATGCAACATTCTAATTTAAACAAAAAGACAAAGGCATCGATGGTACCGTGCTTCAGCATCCAGGACTGGTGCCAGCTTCGCTACTTTGGCTCATTCAGGGCTGTGGGCAATAAGCTGTGGGCCAAGAAGGCCCCTTTTGCCTTGTGCCAAACCTTTAGCCCTGCCTAGGCTCCATGCCTGTAACAGAGGAGGAACCAAAGCCCAGCCAGTGATGTCTCATTCAGCTTGCAAAGACCTTCCCAGCCTCCCTCCCCTCCTGGAGGAGCCTTTGGCCCCACTCAGCCTGCATACGTGGATTGGAACAGAGGAGGAAGAGAAGCCCACGCCCCCAACTTCTTCCTCCTTAATGTCCGATTCCCCATGCATTCGAATAAATCCACGTTTGAAGAACAAAGTAGAGTTTATTATAAAGCGATGATTAGATCAGAACACAAGCATTGTTAGGAATAACTACAAGTCTCATGGGGAAACATAATAAAGGAACTTTGAACCAGGTTGGGACCAATGAGTCCAATTCCCGCTGGTGGGAAGGCAGATAAAACAAGCGCCCAATTCCTTGGGAACACAATGGTTCTGCAACATAAACACAAGTTCAGTTCTCAGGCACGAAATACCTAATAAGCTAAGCAACGCCATAACTCCATCCCACCTCCAGCTGGTTGACCTTGAGCAGTTCCGCAGATGTAGCAAGCAAGAGACAGTAAACACCTACACAGGGAAAACAGGGGGGAGGGACAGGGCACAATGTAACATACAGAAAATAACACCTTATGGCAGCTTGCTGACACTTAGCCAGCCCTTTCCCTCCCCTGCTCTGGTGTTTGGCACCATGAGCAATGCTCCCTCTAAGCTGTAGAGTCTTGTGAGCAAAAATTCTACTTTGTGAGCTACTGGCATTGAAGCTGTGAGCGAGCGATTTGGCTACTGCATAAATTAGTTTGCTCTGGAGCCATCCTTCCTGAGCTAAGACAAAAATGCATGAGCCGGAGGCTAAAAAACTGTAAGCTAGCTCACACTAACTCAGCTTTGAGGGAACACTGCCATGAGGTTTCAAACAATGAGGTTTCGTACGTCTGGCAAAACGCACATTTGAAATGCTGGGGGGGTGGGTTTACATATGGGACAACTTTTGCTGCCCTGAAAAACTCCCCTTTCATTTTGGAACTGGGGTGGTGGGGATTACTACTACCAATGCTCCCTCTGAGCTGTGTAGTCTTGTGAGCAAAAATTCTACTTTGTGAGCTACTGGCATTAAAGTTGTGAGCTACTGGCATTAAAGTTGTGTGCAGGTGATTTGGCTACTGCATAAATCAGTTTTCTCTGGAGCCATCCTTCCTGAGCTAAGACAAAAATCTGTGAGCCGGAGGCTAAAAAACTGAGCTAGGTCACACTAACTCAGAGAGAACCCTGACTACTACTACTACTATTATTATTTCTGAATTGCCCCATCCCTGAGTACACAGACCTCTGGGCGATTTACAACAGATTAAAACATACAAAAATACAGATTAAAATCAACAAATCAATTAGTCCTAATTTCACAGTCTCCAGATGGTGTCTGTAATTTCATCTAAAACCTGCTCTGGACTGTTCTTCCATCTCATGGTCAGGTTAAGGAGGAGGCCGAAGCGGGCAGGATGGAAGAAAAGAGGAGGGTGCCAGCTATGATGGAAAACGGTTGCTATGAGAGTCCAGCCGGAATATAAACTGAGCAAACTGAGTTTCTAGCAAAAGGAAGGAAGGCCAAAAAGACGGGAGGTGAAAAAACAAAACATAAAGCTCTGTTTTGCAGCTGAGGATATCCTGTTTTTGTTTCTCTTCTGGAAATGTATGGACAGCGTTTTTGTTTTTCTCACTGTAGATGGGTTGCCCAAAAGAGAGAGCGAGGCTTTCCATGAGCAGAAGGGCACCTTTGGATCCAACCCATTGTTGCATACAATTTTTGGAAGGAGACTCAAGCTCTGGGGACTCCTAGGCCAGATCCGGAAGAGCAGTTCGAAACAATTTAGGAGGCAAAGGGCAGAGAGATGCAGCACCCCAACTGCAGGAAAAGGTGAATTAGGATGAGCTGGTTGTGCAGGGCTCTGGATTGGGAAATACTTGGAGGTTTGGGGGATGGAGCCTGGGGGGTGCAGGTCATAGCTACAGTGGGGCATTTTGGGGCCCAGCACCCCGACTTCCTAACAAGGCCCCCTGACTTTCATCTAGCCCGGGCCTACCACCTTCCCCAAGCACAGCTTGCAAAGTTTTTCTAGTAGTTGTGGGTAGGTGTTCCAACTGGAGCTCCAACTGCTCCTACCTGCTCCAACAAATTTTTACTATTTTTATTTTTGTGACATCAGTGCCCCCCCGACTTATTTAAAGGCCCCCTGAATTACAAAATCCTGACTACGGGCCTGGGGAGGGTGGGGTCTGAGGAGGGAAGGGACCTCAGCAGGGCATAATGCCACAAAGTCCACCCTCTAACGCAGCCATTCTCTCCAAGGGAACTGATCTGAGTCATCTGGAGATCAACTGTAATAGCGGGAGATCTCTAGGTGCCACCTAGGGATGCCAGCCTCCAGGTGGGACATGAGGATCCCCGGGATTACGGCTCGTCTTCAGAATACAGAGAGCAGTTCCCCTGGAGAAAATGGATGCTTTGGAGGGTGGAATCTGTGACATTGTACCCCACAGAGGTCCCTGTCCTCCCCCGGTTCCATCCCCAAGTCTCCAGGAACTTCCCAACCTAAATCTGGTAACCCTACCTCCCATCCTCTGCCAATGGCCGGGGGGACCTGGCAACCCTAGTGCCACCTGGAGCTTAGTAGCCCTAGCGTAGGCCTTAATCATGCCTCCTGTCTGTCATGTCCACTCACAAACGCACGTGTCCAATTTTTCCAAGTTCTGTACATCCTTGTGAGCCAGTCTCACAAGCGCCATTACCAAGCAATGAGAACCAGTGTGTTTTGCCAGTTCTGTTCCCATGCGTCAGACCTTCCAGGAGCCCCACGTGTTTAGCCGCAGACTACAAGCTGGCGCTTATTTTCCAAGGCAGCCCCAATGTCAGCTCTTGGCATCCACACCCCGTGGATTAACAGAGAGTGACCAGAGAGCAGCAGATTAGTCTGAGGAAGTTTTGCCTGATTTATGTTGGCTCTCCTCTTGCAGTGTTGGCGCAGACTAGGGGTCGAAGTGGATTCTGAAATGTATCCAAATATCCTTCAAATAAATCCTCAAGTGAACATCCCGGCGCCGGTTTTCTCAGTCTCCCTCACAGTTCAAAGAGGGAGAGGTTTCAACACTACCCCATGCTCAGGAAGATCTGGGTTCAAATAATCCCCATTCTCTTATGAAGCTCTGCAGGAGACTGTAGGCCAGTAGCTCTTCCTCAGCTTCACCTCCTTCACAGGTTTGTTGGGAGGATATAATAAAGGAGAGAACCTTCTTCTTGGAGGGAGGACAGGATAAAAATGTGCAAGGGAGATCAATTTACCGCCAGTTTAATGCACCTGAGAATCCCATCCTAAACAGAGATTACACCTAAAGTGTCTTGAAGTCAATAGGTTTAAAAGGCTGTTAACTCTGCTAAAGATTAAATGTGTGAGTGACCCTGAGTTTTAAAGCATGGGAGAGAAGAATTGATGTTTAATCTCTATATTGCCCATAGTTTTAAATGGCTCTATTACATTCTTCGTTGTCTTTTTTCTTAAGACAGTTTGTTCCTGGGTGGATGTCACGGTCATTTGATGAGAAATATATTTATGGTAAAGCTCTCTCCCTCATACCCTATCCTCACGCACACCCTACGGCTGCAAACTCTGTGATGGAACTGATGTTCCTTATCAGCTAACAACACACCAGCTAAGTCTGAGGAAGGGAAATTAACTTTTATTAAAAGGACATTGTGGCTAAGAGTTGCTTGGTTTTTTTTAAAAAAAGAGTGGGCTTTGTGCGTAAATAAAGGCAGAAAAATAACATTTGCGGCCTTCTCAGAGGGATTATCCCGCACACGGTGCCCGTTAGATGTGACTTTCCATTGGTGAGGAGCCTGCTGTGTTTTCCTGAGGGCCCAAAAGGGCTGGTTTGTCACAAGAACAGGCTATGATTGTGGAAACACGAGGGAATACCTCCTGAAGTTGGGGAAGGTAGATGTACCAAATCACAACCCACGCTTGTGACAGAAAAGTGACATGACCAGGAAAATAAAGGTCTGTCCAAGAGAGGAGTCTACAGACAGGGCCAGGTTTGTAACAGTAGCGTCACTGTCATAAAAGAAAAGCCGTACCGTGTCTTTTATTAAGATCCACTGACATAATGCAGCACAATTATTTTTCAGGTTCTCTAAAACTCTACTCTGTGGACGGTTATGAATTTAAAGAGTCTTTCTGCTTTAGAGTTGCCAGTTCCAGGTTGGGAAATCCCTGGAGATTTGGGGAGTGGAGCTTGAGGAGGGCTCTCAGCAGGATAGAAGGCCATAGAATCTACCTTACAAAGCAGCCATTTTCTCCAGGTGAGCTAATCCCTGTCATCTGGAGATCAGTTATAATTCTGGGAGATCTCCAGGTCTGATCTGGAGGTTGGCATCATGCCCTGTCCCTTCAGATCTTCTGCTCTAGGGCCGAACTGCCATCATTTGCCAGTTTAATCTTCAGGTCCTTGATTGACTGGCTCAGAAGAAGAAGAGGAGAGGAGACTGGATTCATACCCGGCTCTATCCGAAAGAATCTCAGAGCAGTTTACAATCCCCTTCCCTTCCCCTCCTCACAACAGGCACCCTGTGAGGTAGGTGGGGCTGAGAGAGCTCTCTGGAGAACTGTCCTTGAGAGAACAGCTCTGAAAGAACTTATGACTGACCCAAGGTCACACCAGCAGCTGCATGTGGAAGAGTGGGGAATCAAACCCGGTTCTCCCAGATTAGAGTCCGCGCTCTTAACCACTACACCAAACTGGCTCTGCAGAGTCTCAGTGGCCGCAGTTTGGGTGACAGAGAAGGTCTCTTCTCTTCTCCAGGAGGAAGAACCAGGCAACTCTCCCCAGTTAACGAAACTTCCTCCTGAACATTTCTTACATGCTAAGCCGTGTGAGCTGAGCAGCCAGTCCCTGTGGGAAACTTAGCGTAAGTAGTCTGTCAAGGCTAAGATCCAGTTTTTCAGGGCTTATTCTTCTGAAGAACTTGGAAGCTTGCATCCTGTTTTATGTTATTTTGGGTTCTGCTTTTGTTTATGGATTTCACTCTCGATCTTCACACTTACCGACGTTCTTTATCCCTCTCGTGGGCTCCTGCAAGGAATCCTGGATTTTGTAATTTGGCATTGGTGTTAACTGGAACCAAATAGCTCAGTATAGCCCAGTCCTGTCAGCTATCAGATGCTAAGCAGGGTTGGCCCTTGTTTCTACTTGGATGGGAGACCACCAAAGAAGTCCAGGGTTGCTACACAGGGGCAGGCACAGGCAAAAACCTCTGAATGTCTGAATGTCTCTTGCCTTGCAAACCCTATTGTTGTTGTTCAGTCGCACAGTCGAGTCCGACTCTTCGCGACCCCATGGACCACATCACGCCAGGCCTTCCTGTCTTCCGCCGTCCTCCAGAGTTTGCTCAACTTCATGTTCGTTGCATCGATAACACTGTCTAACCATCTCATCCTTTGCTGTCCCCTTCTTCTTTGACCTTCAGTCTTTCCCAGCATCAGGGTCTTCTCCAGTGCATGCCCCCTTCTCATTTGGTGGCCAAAGTATTTGAGCTTCAGCTTCAGTATCTGGCCTTCCAGGGAACAGTCAGG
>NW_015167115.1:236357-239886 GCF_001447785.1 Gekko japonicus | reverse complement strand
GGCCTTCCTTATGGTCCAACTCTCGCAGCCATACATGACTACTGGGAATACCATTGCTTTGACCATGTGGACTTTTGTTGGCAGGGTGAAGTCTCTACTTTTTATTATGTAGTCTAGGTTTGCCATCGCTTTCCTCCCAAGGAGCAGGCGTCTTTTAATTTCATGGGTTGCCATAAGTTGCCTGAAACTTGACGGCGATTCCCACCACTATTGGTGCTGCAAATTCCGCATTAGAGGCTCTGATTCCATTGTATGAAGGGTCAGAGTTCCCTCAGAGTTCTCTGCAGACTGGAAAATAACATCTGGAAAGCATAGGGTTGTCCTGTCCCCAAACGGGGAACTCTGCTTGCTTTTGACGGTAAAGAAAATATCTCGAAGGGTAACCTTAGTCTCCTACAGCAGGAACATGTGGTGCTCGGAGATAACAAAACCTCCCTCTCTGCAGGAGACCCATTTCACTGTGGCTTATGGACGAGGCGTCAGGGACCACAACACTTTAGGTTCAAAACAGCCTTCACGTGAGACAGGGCAAAGAGTGTTAGATTGTATTCCAGGGACATTTTTTTAAAAAAGGTGTCTTTGCACCAATTGTGTTCAGAACTACATTTCCTGCTTCCCACCCAGCCGCCACCTTAAGGACAACCAATAAAGTTAGTCAGAGCTTTAGTCCAAGGGATTTTGCGATGTACCTGTAGAAATAGATAAAATTTTGTGGTGTGTTGAAGGGAAATATATAACATTATGTTATAAGTTGTTAGGTGTAGAAATAATATAGGAACATATTATCATATATGGTGGCGATGCGAGAAGATACAGAAATTTTGGAAAAGCATTAAGCTTCTAATAAAAGAGATCATGGAGATAGAATTACCGCTGTTGCCAGAAATATACCTGCTTAATATAACACCAGATGGAATTAAGCATAATGAATTGTGTATCATATTATATATACTCACAATATCGAGGATCCTTGTTGCAAAGTGCTGGAAAACGGATAAAATACAGAGTAGAGAGGAAATAATTATGAAAATTTTTGAGATAGCAGAAATGGATAAACTGAATATGTTATCAGGAAAAGCAGAAAGCAAGTTTAAACAAAAATGGCAAAAAGTTAACTCTTGAGAAACCTGTATAAGGGTCAAGAAGCAAGTTAGAACCGGATATGGAACAACTGATTGGTTTAGCATAGGAAAAGGAATACGACAAGGATGTATATTGTCACCTTGCTTATTTAATATATATGCAGAGTACATCATGCGAAATGCTGGCCTGGATGAATCACAAGCGGGAATTAAGATAGTTGGGGAAAAGATCAACAACCTCAGATATGCAGACGATACCACTCTAATGGCAGAAAGTGAAGAGGACCTAAAGAGCCTCTTGCTCAGGGTAAAAGAGGAGAGCTGGTTCAGGAGGCCAGAGGCTTCCCTTTTCTGTGTACTAATTATTGCTGCATTCCTTCTGTGCTTCTTCTCTGCTGTAACGCTGTTATCTCTAAGATATGCAGGTGGTGTAGTGTCTGGAGCTCAGGGAAGACCGTGGGAGCGCTATCGGTTCCCAGCTCTGGCTCTAACGGTCTGGAGCTATTCTCCCGTGCGCGGGAGTCCGGTTAATTGGCTTGGGGAAAGGGGGGTGCATACGAATGCCCTATATCCCATTATGCTTGTAGGGGTGATGCCATTCTTGCTTCTGTTAATGCATCTATAGCTCTTCAATAAAGTATAACCTTTCTGATAAGCGTGTGCTCCGTTGTTGGCTGTGGAACCTGACAGAATTTTATATGCAAAATATTGGGGAAAAAGAAAAGACACCAACAAAGGAAGAACTAATTTTCCGGCTGTTAGATGCAGCAGAAATGGACAAATTAACTTTACAATTACATGAAAAACAAGAAGGGAACTTTGAAAGAAAATGGGCAAGATTTTATAGTTGGATGCAAAATTATCTTGGAGAACTCAAATCATGAATCTCAACAAAAACCTTATAGACGCAGAAACTAATAAAAACTGTTTATAAAAAAAAAGTTTTAGTCAAAGGGAGAGGAAGTAACAAGCAAGTTGGAGTTGACGGATCCCTTTCACGAATGGCAGCACTTCCCTCTGGTGCAAGGAGGAAGAATCAATGGAAGGTTCCTAGCACTAGAGGTATGTTCCCTCTGAGCTGTGGAGTCTTGTGAGCAAAAATGCTACTTTTTGAGCTACTGGCATTAAAGTTGTGAGCAAGGCTCCCTCTAAGCTGTGGAGTCCTGTGAGCAAATATTCTACTTTGTGAGCTACTGGCATTAAAGTTGTGAGCGAGCGATTTGGCTGCTGCATGAATTAGTTTGCTCTGGAGCCATCCATCCTGAGCTAAGACAAAAATCTGTGAGCCGGAGGCTAAAAAACTGTGAGCTAGCTCACACTAACTCAGCTTAGAGGGAACACTGGTTGTGAGCAAGCAATTTAGCTACTGAATAAGTTAGTTTGCTCTGGAGCCATCCTTCCTGAGCTAAAACAAAAATCTGCGCTCGAGGCTAAAAAACTGAGCTAGGTCACACTAACTCAGCTTAGAGGGAACACTGGTAAGCACCATCACTAGCAATATGGATCCACGGGTCCCGATCTGTGGCTTCCGTGGACAGCATCTCAAAGACACAGAATGTAGTGTAGAGCCCTAAACTTAGTTGAACATATATAATTGTAGGCAAATGTCAATGGCAGGTGTGATATTTATTTCAAATTATATCCTGCACCTGCCCGCCATAGCGGGCTCAGGACGGCTAACAGCATACATACATTAACATTCCAGTATGCAGGGGTCATTTCCTGCAGGAGCGCACAGGAGCGGAGCTCCAGCAGTAAAGAGCCCAGGGGGCGGGCACATGCAACAAGCCCCCCCCCTGCTCCCAGCAACCCTCAGTCAGAGCAAGAAGCAGCCAGGTAAGCTGCAGAGCCCCCCCCCGGGCCCTCCAGTCCAAAACAGTCCAGTGGCACCTTTAAGACCAAGTTTTATCCAGGTACCAGCTCTCCCTCCTCTGCGAGGACAGATCTGCACGTCCCCCATCCCCCCAATAGCTAGCAATCCAAAACAGTCCAGTGGAGCCTGAGCGGTGGGTGTTGCCTTCTGACACACCTCCGGTGATGTCAGGGGGTGTGGCATATGCAAATAAGTTATGTTAATGAGCTCCCGCACCTCTTTTTCTACGAAATGACCCCTGCCAGTATGTATAATAAAATAATATTAAATTAAGATTACAATATAAAACACATAACCATAGTACAAGATGGCGTCATTCTATCATCGTTTGAGTGGCCGCCTCCATGCAGAGAGGTATCACAGCCTGCTAACCCTAAAACAACTTCTCACCCGCAATGACAAACTACTTAAAGAGTAACATGGACTCTGGTACCAAGGCCTGCCACAAACCAAGATGCCCTCATATAGATCCTGGCAACACCATCAGTGGACCCAGCAACATCAGCCACACCATCTCAGGTCCATTCTCCTACTCACTCTCTAATGTGATTTATGCCATCACATGTCAGGAATG
>NW_015167115.1:186509-236231 GCF_001447785.1 Gekko japonicus | reverse complement strand
CCCCTCTACATTGGACAAACAGGCCAGTCCCTTCAACAAAGAATCAATGGACAGAAGTCTGACATCAGAAAACACAACATTCAAAAACCAGGGGGGGGGCATTTTAACCTTCCAGGACATTCAGCTGCTGACCTAAAAGTAGCAGTTATTTTACAAAGGAATTTCAAAGGGAGATTAGAAAGAGAGGCTGCTGAATTGCAACTGATAACAAAGCTCAAGGCCATGTATCCACCTGGACAGAATTGAGACTGAGGTTTCCTGTCTCATTACCAATGCTGATTTCTCCATGCCTACTACCTCTCTGCATATCACACCTAATCCAATCACACCTGCTATTGTCATTTGCCTGCTAATGTCATTTGGCATCTGAAATCACCACTTTCCAATCAGTGTTCCCTCTAAGGTGAGTTAGTGTGAGCTAGATCACACATTTTTGTCTTAGCTCAGGCAGGATGGCTCCACAGGAAACTAATTTATGCAGCAGCCAAATCGCTCACTCACAACTTTGATGCCAGTAGCTCACAAAGTAGAATTTTTGCTCACAAGACTCCACAGCTTAGAGGGAGCATTGTTTCCAAGATACAGGACCGATGGACTCCCATTTTAGCTGTATCTGAAGAAGTGAGCAGTGACTCATGCAAGGGCATATCCTACCACAAATGTTGTTAGTCTTTAAGGTGCTACTGGACAATTGCTCTTTTCTGCTGCTACAGACAGACTAACATGGCTACCCATCTTGGTCTATAAACAATTGTGGCTGTCTGTTGCAATTTACAGACAGAACATAAGGGAATCTTGGTGGTAGTCTGAATGCCTGTGATAGGTGCAAGCCTCCATCTGCCTGCAAAAAGCCAGGCTGGAGTCTCTACAGGAAAGCCTCAGTGTTTGGGGAGTTTCTTGTGAACACAGTATCAGAGCTCTTGTTACTCAGCAAAAGGGGAGGCACCAGCAACTCCCTGGAGGTTGTGTGTGCGTGTGGCTGCCACCAACACACACATTTTGCAAATGACAGGAGCGGCTATCGCTGACACAGCAAGAACAACTCGTTCCAGAAAGCACGTCTGGACATACCAGAGTCCACCTCTGCTGCTGAATTCTGTGAAAAGATGCGTGAAATTGTTCACGTACAGATTGGCCAGTGTGGGAACCAAATTGGATCAAAGGTAGGGATAGCTTTCAATACCACTTCTGAAAGATAACCGAGTGACCTTCCTAGCAATGGACTTGGATGGGGATTTCTAGGCAGCGTGGAGTCAAGATGTCACCCAAAGTTGTCCAGTGTGGCTGCTGCAATATTAGTGATAATAAAGTCATCTTAGAATACTTGGCAGCAGAGCAAGTTGGAGAAGTTGTACGGGCAGAATGAGATGTTTTGATGCATTGAGAATGTTAAAAGGACTGAATGCTAGCTGCTACTTCAGTATCGTAGCCAACAGTAACAAAATAAAACAGGAGTCCAAGGGCACCCTAAAGGCTAACAGAATGCATTCCAGACTCACTGGATTAAGTTAGGGATGCCAGCCTCCAGGTGGGGCCTGGGGAGCCCCCTGGAATGACAACTCATCTCCAGACTGCAGAGATCAGTTCCCCTGGAGAAAATGGATGCCTTGGAGGTTGGACTTAATGGCATTGTGCCCTACTGAAGTTCTTGTCCTCCCTGGACTCCATCTCCAAATCTCCAGGAGTTTCCCAATCTGGATTTGGCAATCCCCTGCTTGTGGCTGGAGGGAGACGGGGACCTGGCAACCCTAAGTTGAAGTGGCCTCCAGCTCATGAAAGCTGCTGCTGAAATAAACATTATTTATTTATTTATCTATTATTACATTTATAGTCTTTTTATTAGTCTTTAAGATGCGGCTGGACTCCTCTTTTGCTTTGCTGCTGCAGACTGACATGGCTACGCATCTGGAATTAACAGCAGTGGTGTTGCACAAAAATGTCCTGTGCTGCCGCAGCTTGAAAGTTCTCAACAAACTAGGCCATGTAGCACTTCCTTTAGAAGACCCGATGGGTGCAGGCAGGCATCACAACAAATGAAACGAACCTGCTGTCTCCTGGGTGGTGTTTGGATCCGTTATGTTGCGTCCTTACTGTTGCTGATGGCACTTCTCCGTGCCTTAGGTGAAGAATTCTGGGTTTCCTAAAATGTTCTCCAAGCTTGCTCATCTAGATAAGGATTTTCTTTATTTATCTATTTGTTCACTCGTCTATTTATGGCCTGCCTTTCTCACTGGAACTCAGGGTGGGTTACACAGAGGCAGCACGACTAGGGTCAAATAAGAAACGTGGGATTCCGTGTAGGACATGGTAGAGGAATGACCCGCAAGCTGGATTTCTCACCCACAAACACTGATGACTAACTATCCTGAGAAAGGACATGTTGGATTAGCAAGATAAGCAGCCCAAAGGGTCTCATGCCATCTGTATCGTTAGAAAACTTGTTCTGAACCCTGCCAGTGTTCAGTAACAACAGCATAGAACTTCATACCAAGGCTGCAGTCTTTAGGTACTCCTAGCAGGGAAGACAACAGGTTTAAGTGGAGGATGGCCAGTCCATCAGCGGCTAGTAACAATAACAGAGAACCTCCATATCCAGAGGAAATATACCTTTAAGTGCCAGATGCTTGGGCAAAAAGAGAATGCCATCATCCTTCTTTCAAAGGCATGGCGCTAGCTGTTCTTGGAAACAGAACGCTGGGTTAGAGGAAAGCTGGTCTTTCTTATACTTTAAAGGTAAAGGTTCCATTGCTCAAAAGCCAGTCGAATCCAACTCTAGGGTTGCGGTGCTCATCTCCGTTTCAAAGCTGAAGAGCCAGCGCTGTCCGAAGACGTTTCCGTGGTCATGTGGCCGGCATGACTAAACACCAAGGCGCACGGAACGCTGTCACCTTCCCACTGAAGTGGTACCTATTTAACTACTTGCAATTTCTTCCTTTCAAACTGCTAGGTTGGCAGGATCTTATACTTTAGACTTGGATAAGATGCAAATATTCTACGGGCAAATGAACAGTATGCAAAAGACAAGAGACCTTTAACACTGAGATGCTGACAGTACAGAAAATTGTACAGTGAAATTGTTTTAAGCCGGCTGCCCTGGGTTCTCCAGATAAAGAGGCTGCAGGGCTGGATGTCAGAGTGGGAAGAGGAGATAAGTGTCACGCTCTTTGGGGACTTGGAATCCAGTCCTGCATTTGGCCTTCCGCTCTGTGCCACTCTCGATTTTCAGAGAAAAGTCCCCATGGCAGGATGGCATGTCACGTTTTGTGTTCACTGATGTAGGAAGGAAACGGGTACAATATGGTTGCCAGCCCCCAGGAAGAGACTGGAGATCTCTCAGAAAGAACTGCTCTCCAGGCGATAGAGATCAGATCCCCTGGAGAAAATGGCTGCTTTAAGAGGATGGACTTTAAAGGGGTTTAGAGATCCTGTCCCTCCCCTAAACCCTTCCTCCCCAGGGCTCCACCCCCCCCCCAATCTCCAGGTATTTCCCAAGCCAGAGTTGTCACCCCTAATGACATCTTCGACCGGCTACCATTATGAGCCAGAAGAAACTCCAGTTTCAATAGGAGCAGCAGCGCCGCAGGTTGGGGAAAGGAATCTTACCCCAGGACTGTTTCCTTAATTTGAATTGCCACCTCCTCTGAATTTGCTATTTGCCCTGCTGGGGGAAAGTTACAGGGACATGTTAGCTAGTGAACCAGCTGCTGATCATGGCTTTCTAAAGAGCGCACATTTGACAAAACACATGAACACGGAAAGCTGCCTTATACTGAATCTGGTCCATCAGGATCAATATTGTTCACTCAAATGGTCAGAAGCTCTCCACTATTCCATCTGGAGACACTGGAAATTGAACGTGGGACCTGCTGCATGCAAAGCAGATACTCTACCAGTTTGGTGTAGTGGCTAAGTGCGCGGACTCTAATCTGGGAGGACCGGGTTTGATTCCCCACTCCTCCACTCGCAGCTGTTGGATGACCTTGGGCAAGCCATAGTTCTGACAAGAGCTGTCCTTGAAAGAGCAGTTCTCGAAAGAGCTCTCTCAGCCCCACCTACCTCGCAGGGTGTCTGTTGTGGGGAGGGGGAGGGAAAGGAGTTTGTAAGCCACTCTGAGACTCTGAGTGAAGGGTGGGGTATAAATCCAATCTCTTCTTCTTCTGCCACTGAGCCGCAGCCCTCTTCCCAAATTGCTCGTCAGCTGGTTTTCTGAGGAACCCTCTGAAGAAGTTCTCTTCTATTCAAGTTCTGGTTGCTACCCCCTGCACAATGCAGGAAATTCACAAATACCTCCCCCCCACACACACACCCAGTGACCCCAGAAGATGACAAAAAACCTCCAGGATCTCCAGCCAAACTGGCCTGGAGAAAACTGCTTCCTGACCCCAAAGTGGTGATCGGCATTTCCCTGGGCGTGTAAGAAAGGTCCACGAGAACTAAGCACTGAGGCAACCCTCCCTGCCCTCCCTCTCGTGATCTGTCTGAGTTCACAGAACCAGCATTGCTGTCAGGTGGCCATCTAGCCTCTGCTTAAAAACCTCCAAAGAAGCCTCCTCAACCTCCCAAGGAAGCCTGTTCCACAAAGCTTTTGTGAGAACAAGTATTTTGGATTCTTCATAACTAGAGTTGCCAGCTCTGGGTTGGGAAATACCTGGAGATTCATAGAACTCCAGGTTTTATCTCTCCTCCAAATTCAAGATTTGTTGCTGCTCCTGCTGCATACTTATATTTTCTTGAATCAAATAATTCCAGAAGGGCCTTTACATTGGCAAAAAGTTCAACTCTACCTTCTGCTGTTCTGGAAGGAAGGTTTAAATCAGTCCCCTATATGCATAGGCTCTGTTCTTGATCTTTAAAGGGAATTGATTCAATGGAACATATTTTCTTTAACTGCCCTAGGCACAAAGAAATTCAGTCAAAATTTATTGAGCCGCTGATTGGAAATTTCCCCGGCAGATCAAACAAAATTAAACTTGATTATCTTCTGTCCGATGTGAACCATGAAACGACCCAAATAGTGGCTAAATTTTGTGCACAGGTGTGAAATTTGACTGTTTGATTTTATGCAAACCTTTGTGTATGCTGGTCATGGACTGTAAAATGAAATTGTTGTTGTTGTGCCTGGAGATTTTGGGGGTGGAGCCTGGGGAGGGGAGGGGCCTCAGCAGGGGAGAATGCCATCCAGTCCACCCTCCAAAGCAGCCATTTCCTCCAGGGGAGCTGACCTCTGTAGTCTGGAGATGGGTTGTAATAGTGGGAGATCTCCAGGTTGGCAGCCTTGTTTATAACTGTACAGGAACACCTGTTTAGGTCTGAAGTTCAAGATACCATTTAAGCAGAATCAAAAGTAAAATTTATTTTGTCAGCCACCTTGATAAAAGCTGGTGGTGGCTTTTTCAACATTATTATTTGACTAGGGAGCAAAGCCCGTTGTGGATGAAGACAAAGGGCCTAGAAAGGTAGGGTGGGTGGGTAATAGGAAGGAAAGAAAGAAAGAAAGAAAGAAAAAAATGAGGGACGGAGGGAAAAAAGAAGGAAGGAAGGAAGGAAGGAAGGAAGGAAGGAAGGAAGGAAGGAAGGAAGGAAAGATTTCCAAAGTGTCATTTTTTAAAATTTGTTTTGAGTTCTTTATTTCCTGTTTCAGTTCTGGGAAGTCATAAGCGATGAACAGGGCATCGACATCGGTGGAAACTATTGCGGGGACTCGCCGCTGCAGTTGGAGAGGGTTAACGTGTATTTCAATGAAGCCTATTGAAGTGGGGGGGGGGGACTGGGCCACTGGGTGGGGAGATATACTGTCCATCTGACCCACAGATTGCAACAGCCAATTTGCTACTAGCTTCATACAAGCCTGCCTGTGGGCTGTGGCTGGACATAAGGCACTGGATATGAGAGATTATGAAACTGTGGTCTGCCTCTAGTATAACCCGGGAGGGAAATAAAGCAGGTAATAATTCCCCCAGGTTTAAATTAGTTAGATCTTGTGGCAAAACTGAATGGCTCTTGGCATCCATGCTGGCTTCCAGTGTGCAAAGAAAGATCAGTTTTGAGTATGGTCTCCTTGTTCTTATCCAGGTCCGGCACAGAGATTTCCCCAGATGGAATACCATGGGGGGGGGGTGCTGTGTCTCTGTGCAAGTAGGCCCAACCCCTGTGCCACACCAGATTGCTCACCTGAGCCACGTGGGCCTCTTATAGTACAGGCCTTATGTTCTAGCTCAGAGAACGTATTGAGTCATGTTCTGTCTAGTGTCCTTCAGACGATCACTGCTTCTGCTTCAGTGTCTTCACTGAAATGCACAGACCGAGAAAGTGCATTGTCAGGAAAGGCCAACGTATCTGACAGGGCGATCCTAAACAGAGTCACATCTTTCTATAGCAATTCTGAAGTCAATGAGTGTAAAAGCACGTAACCCTGCTTAGGATTGCGCTGTGATCCTAGCTTTGGGAATTTCCTAACTCTAAACAGTCTTCCTTTCACCACAGCTCATAAATACGTCCCCCGCGCCATCCTGGTGGATCTGGAGCCTGGCACCATGGACAGCGTGCGATCCAGCAAAATCGGTCCACTCTTTCGACCTGACAACTTTATTCACGGTATGTGCAATGTGTCAGTAATACGAATAGAAAGTAATAGACACAGTTTCTTGGTAATCAGCACAGCTGTGGTCCATGGAAATAAACCTCTAATGCAGGGGTTCCCAACGTGGCGCCCACTGACATCTTTCCTGGTGCCCGCCAAGGGATTTTCAAAAGTGGGTGGTGCCAGCAGAGCTTCTGATTGGCCATTGGCAGTGTCACAGAGACTGCTCGATGAGTGTTTCTTAGCTAGCTCAATAGGCATATTGTGCATATGCAAGAAAATATTTGTAAGCAACATGTTCATTTTAAAAAAGTATCCTGATAGAGTTTCTGCCTGAAATCCTGAAGAGCTACAGTGACAGTTATGCATAACCGTACTCCTTAACAATTTTACTCACTACCTGAAGGAGTCTCAGAGCAGCTTACAGAGCCAGTTTGGTGTAGTGGTTAAGTGTGTGCACTCTAATCTGGGAGAACCGGGTTTGATTCCCCACTCCTCTACTTGCACCTGCTGATGTGACCTTGGGTCAGTCACAAGCTCTGGCACAGCTGTCCTTGGAAAAGAGCAGTTTGTGTCAGAGTTCTCTCAGCCCCGCCCACCTCACAGGGTGTCTGTTGTGGGGAGGGGAAGGGAAAGGAGTTTGTAAGCCGCTCTGAGACTCCAAGTGAAGGGCGGGGTATAAATCCAATCTCCTCTTCTTCTTCTCTTCTTCCATCCCTTCCTCTCCCCACAACAGACACCCTCTGAGGTAGGTGGGGCTGAGAGAGCTCCAAGAGAGCTGTGACTGACCCAAGGAGGAGTGAGGAATCAAATCTGATTCTCCCAGATTACAGTCCTGCTGCTCTTAACCACAACACCACAGCTACCTCCACTTCCTGGCTCCATTTTGCAGTTGCGGCCCCCACAATGTGTCAGATTTCTAAACGTGCCCGCTGGTTTAAAAAGGCTGGGGACTCCTGTTGTAATGTGCTAACCCTTCCAGTTACTGCTTTACAGTACAAAGACGCAGTTAAAAACGTTTCTAGTCCTCATGGTGACACAGAAAACATGAAGAGATGGGGGCAGTTTTTGCTAGAGCTTAGAAGACAAAGGAGTTAGAATGACTTCACTTCCGACAAGTCACAGGCCCCCAAATCTCCTTTTGCCCCACTCTGCCATGGAAGCTTGCTGGGTAACCTGGGGACAGTCACACTCTCAGCCTAACCTACCTCACAGGGTTGTTGTGAGGGTAATGGCAAGGAGAGCGATGTAAGCTTCTTTGGGACACCATTGGGGTGAAAGGCAGAATATGTGGGGGGCTGGAGACCAAGCCCTATGAGGAAAGGCTGAGGGACTTGGGAAGGTTCAGCCTGGAGAAGAGGAGGTGTGGGGGGGGCATGATGGCTCTCTTGAAGCATTTGAAGGACCATCCCTCAGAGGAGGAGGAGGAGGAGGAGATTGGATTTATACCCCACCCTTCACTACCCAAAGGAGTCTCAGAGCGGCTTACAAACTCCTTTCCCTCCCCCTCCCCACAACAGACACCCTGTGAGGTAGGTGGGGCTGAGAGAGCTCTTGACAGAAACTGCTCTTTGTCAAGAACAGCTGTGCCAGAGTTATGGCTTGCCCAAGGTCATCCAGCCAGGTGCAAGTGGAGGAGTGGGGAATCAAACCAGGTTCTCCCAGATTAGAGTCCGCGCACTTAACCACTACACCAAGCTGTTCCTGTTGGCAGCAGAGGAGAGGACTCGCAATAATGGGTTTAAATTAAGGGCGGAAAGGTAATGGCTGGATCTTATAGAAAGCCTTTTTACAGTAAGAGTTGTGCAACGATGAGATCAAGCTGCCTAGGGTGGTGGTGAGCTCCCCCTCCCTGGCAGTCTTCAAGCAGCGGCTGGACAAACACTTGTCAGGGATACTGTAGGCTGATCCTGCATCGAGCAGGGGGTTGGACTAGATGGCCTGGATGGCCCACGTCCAACTCTTTGATTCTAGGATTCTATGAATAAATAAATAAATCCATAAAATCTTCCTAGCTTCATATTGATGAGAGCCGGTTTGGTGTAGTGGTTAAGTGCACGGACTCTAATCTGGGAGAGCCGGGTTTGATTCCCCACTCCTCCACTTGCACCTGCTGATGTGACCTTGGGTCAGTCACAAGCTCTGGCACAGCTGTTCCCGAAAGAGCAGTTTCTGTCAGAGTTCTCTCAGCCCCACCCACCTCACAGGGTGTCTGTTGTGGGGAGGGGAAGGGAAAGGAGTCTGTAAGCCGCTCTGAGACACCTTTGGGTAGTGAAGGGCAGGGTATAAATCCAATCTCTTCTTCTTCTTCTAGAAAATTCTCACATGCTCAGGGGGAAAGGATTCTAAAATGTGCTGTATGAACTTAAATGGGGTCTGCCATGAATTATTTGAGAAAACATTGTTTAACCACATGCTTTTCTACGAGAGGCTAAGAAATTGTCTCCAGTCATCTAGTGCACGGTAAAGTTTGTCTAATATCTTTGTATTCACTTGGAATGTTAGCAAACCGGTCTTTTACATCTAACCCCCCCCACACACCTCCTTATACCCACGCTTACAGGAAATTCAGGTGCGGGCAACAACTGGGCGAAAGGCCATTACACGGAAGGGGCCGAGCTGATTGAAAATGTCATGGATATTGTAAGGAACGAGTGCGAAGGCTGCGATTGCCTACAAGGCTTCCAGCTTGTCCATTCCCTCGGCGGTGGAACGGGATCTGGAATGGGCACTCTCCTGATAAACAAGATTAAAGAAGAATATCCCGACAGAATCATGAACACCTTCAGTGTCGTGCCCTCACCGAAAGTATCGGACACGGTCGTCGAGCCGTACAACGCCATTTTATCCATCCACCAGCTGATAGAGAACGCAGACGAAACCTTCTGCATTGATAACGAAGCTTTGTACGACATCTGCTTTAGGACTCTGAAGCTCCCCAGTCCCACCTACGGGGATCTCAACCATCTGGTGTCCCTCACTATGAGTGGAGTTACCACCTCACTCCGCTTTCCTGGACAGCTGAATGCAGATTTGAGGAAGCTCGCCGTCAACATGGTGCCATTTCCCCGACTCCACTTCTTCATGCCGGGCTTCGCTCCGCTCACAGCTCGAGGCAGTCAACAATATAGAGCTCTCTCAGTCCCAGAGCTTACCCAGCAGATGTTTGACGCCCGGAACATGATGGTGGCCTGTGATCCACGCCATGGACGGTATTTAACTGTGGCCTGTATCTTCCGAGGCCAGATGTCCACCAGGGAAGTGGATGATCAGCTGTTGTCCATACAGACCAAGAACAGCAGCCATTTTGTGGAGTGGATCCCCAACAACGTCAAAGTGGCAGTGTGTGACATTCCGCCACGCGGCCTGAAGATGTCGGCCACTTTCATCGGAAACAACACAGCCATACAGCAGCTCTTCAGCAGAGTCTCCGAGCAGTTTTCGGCGATGTTCCGGAGGAAGGCATTTCTCCACTGGTATACCGGCGAAGGGATGGATGAGATGGAGTTCTCAGAAGCGGAAGGCAACACCAACGACTTGGTGTCCGAATACCAGCAATACCAAGACGCGACAGTAGATGTAGAAGAATATGAGGAGGTAGAAGTGGAAGCAGAAGTTAGCCAAGAAGAAAAAGAACCCCTTTAGAAATAATTGTGATGTTAGAACACTACTTTAAAGGCCATAATGCCTGCCATCAGTGAAGAAGCTGAACTCAACTATGTTTTTTTTCAGGGAACTTCTAATATTGTTATATCAAAGCCCGGAGAAACCCTGTTATATGTATTAAGCCATCCAACCACACTGTTGGCTCCTAAAATTGGAACCAATTATATTACTTGCCTTAACAAACTGCTTCCAGCGGGTCAAAACAGTTAGTATCTCTTCTGACTTAGGGCACACTCCAAATTGATAATCAGGCCATTTGAATAGGAAAAAATTATAAACATGCTGATTAAAGGGACACAGGCTAGCAATTTGCTTTAGGACCAAACACTTAAGCTGATAGATCACAGCACCAGAGACATTACGACGACACAGACAACAGCAAGGTAAAGAGCCTATTTATGGTCCTAGCCAGACCTGTCCTATTTATGGTCCTAGCCATCACTACCTGTATCAAAAGATACACCTGGCTGGTTCATTGGGACTTCAGTGTAGACGCAGAAGTTCTTCATGGAGCTCTTTGCTGGATAAAGGTGGCCATACCTAATGCAAAGTATTGACAGCTCTTCCTGTCCAGCTGCTCTCTTAAACATACTGGTGATGAGCATTGGCTAACTGCAAAACGAGGCATTCAGATCCATATAGCTGGTCCCATTCTGCTTCATTCTTTTTGGTCAAGCAGTGTTTGATTCTGTACACCAACTGAACTTTAGTTTACCTTCACTTCTACAAGATTACTGCCAATTAGAGTTTTATGATGGGCAGTCGTTGTGGCTAGGACCTTACCTGGCCCCAATATTGGCAGAGTCGCAGATGTTCTTTGACTCTGAGGGACCAATTTGGCAACTGTTTAATTCGTTGTTTAGTACTTTAAGTGAATTTCCTGACAGGACAGAGCAAACTGTGGGTCAGATCTTCAACTGCTGCCACCGAGGACAACAACAACAGAAAATTATTGCCAGATGAAAGCAAGAGGTCCTCCTAGTCCCATAGTAAATTTGGTCAGCCGGATAGGTGCCTCTGGTAAACTGGAAATGGTACCAACAGCCTTCCTGTGTGATGTTCTGATGATGTAGTATTCAACACTACACAAGGGGAACATAGTAGAATCCATTTAGCCATCCTGAATAATAATCATTGCCAGACCTATTTGTCATTCCTTTGCCTCTTTCTTTTTAAAGCTGTAAACATAACTGGCAACCATCCCATCTTGGGGCCTTGAACTCCAAAAGCTTAAATGTATTGTATGGAGAACTGTGTTCTTTGTGACTGTTCTACACTTATCACCAGATACCTTTAACCACTAATATTCATGTCAGATTTACAAGACTTCCTTAAGCCATTTAAGGCAAGGTATAAACTCTCAATTACTTCAATGAAATCAGGATATTAGTGCCCACACAGGCTGCGGCCTTCAAGCCAAAGAGCTGAGCCTGCTGGAACCAGCACTATTGTATGATTTGAGAAAGGCAATTAAGTCAGTTTGTATTTTATCAGTACTTATTTATTAACATGGTTTGAATGGGCTTTAAAGAGTTTCATATTTATGCTGAATTAGCAACGAATATGGCTGCCAACCTCCATGTGGGAGCTGGAGATCTCTTGCTATTACAACTGATCTCCAGGTGACAAATCAGTTCATCTGGATAAAATGGCCGATTTGGAAGGTGGACTCTGTGGCATTATACTTCATTGAAGTCCCTCCCCTCCCCAAACCCCGCCCCTCTCAGGCTCCCCCCCCAAATCTCCAGTTATTTCCCAGCCCAGAGCTGGCAACCCTAGCAATGGAAAGTATTATGGCTCCATAAAGATTAACACAATTAGCCTGGGTTATACAGCCCACGGAGCTGCGGTGGCTCAAGTGGTCAAGACGCTGAACTGCAGGCTGTGGAAGGTCAGTAGTTCAGCAGTTCGAGACCCGAGTGTGCCACATGACGGAGTGAGCTCCCGTCTCTAGTTCCAGCTCCTGCCAACCTAGCAGTTCGAAAGCAAGAAATTGCAAGTAGATAAATAGGTACCGCTTTGGTGGGAAAGTAACAGCGTTCCGTGCACCTTGGTGTTTAGTCATGCCAGCCACATGACCACGGAAACGTCTTCGGACAGCGCTGGCTCTTCGGCTTTGAAACGGAGATGAGCACCGCAACCCTAGAGTCGGACTTGACTGGCTTTCGAGCAAGGGAACCTTTACCTTTACCTTTTTATACAGCCCACAGCAGAGGATGTATGAAATGCTTGCCTAACTTGGCAGACATATACATCTTGATGGAAATATGACAGGTTTAAAATGGGGGATGGGATCAAGGATCACAAAACATAAGGGCACTGTTCTGCAGCAGGGCAAAAGCTCATCTAATAAATTCGTTAGCCTTGAGGTCACCGTGATAATCTTATTTTTGCCTTGGCAAGCTATCACTCTGCTACTATTCCTTCTGCCAGAGTTTCTGCGTTGCTTTGCACTGTTTAATGGTAAGATGGCAGCACTGGACAAAACTTTGCCAGAGTTGTTTCCATATCCCTCTCCTTCCCATCTGCCTGGCATGTGAAAGGTCCCAGGTCTGATTCTTGGTGTCTTCATTTAAAAGGATCAGGCAGCAGGTGTGTGAAAGACCTCCACCCTGAGACCCTGGAGAGCTGTTGCCGTTCAGAGTGGACAAGATGGACCTGGATAGACCAGTGGTCTGACTGTATAGGGCAGCTTTGTGTGCTTGTATTCAAGACCCCAAAAAAGATTAACCAAAGCCATTAATGCAGCTTTCAGTCCCCATTATAAATATCCTTTTACTCACACCATTTGAATTTTTTTAGAATTAAAGTTCTAGTGTATTTGCCAGTGGTGCATTGACATTTTTGTGTGTGGTGCTTTTACAAATGCTTGTATGGAATACAGAATGTCTTCCTTACAAAAAGCAGTACCCCCCCAACCGAGTAACAGCATCATCTGTCGGTATCTTACAGGGAGATAAATTGCTGTTACCTGCCATTTACTTTACTTATAGCATATCTTTCTTAGTAGATATTTAAGATGTCTTTTAAATGTAATGATTATACAAAATAAAAAACGGAGTGAATACTTGGTCTATTTTTAACTATTCCTAAATAATAGCCTATGGCCATACCACCTTGAACATGCCCGATCTTGGAAGCTAAGCAGGGTTGGGCCTGGTTAGTACTTGGGTGGGGGACTGCCTGGGAATACCGGGTGCTGTAGGCTTTTTATGAATGGAGCTGCAGTGGCTCAAGTGGTTAAGACGCTGAACTGCAGGCTGTGGAAGGTCCGTAGTTCAGCAGTTCGAGACCTGGGTGCCACATGACGGAGTGAGCTCCCGTCTCTAGTTCCAGCTCCTGCCAACCTAGCAGTTCGAAAGCAAGAAATTGCAAGTAGATAAATAGGTACCACTTCGGTGGGAAGGTAACAGCGTTCCGTGCGCCTTGGTGTTTAGTCATGCAGGCCACGTGACCACGGAAACATCTTCGGACAGCGTTGGCTCTTCGGCTTTGAAATGGAGATGAGCACCGCAGCCCTAGAGTCGGATTCGACTGGCTTTCGAGCAAGGGAACCTTTACCTTTAAATAATAGCAGCCCGATAGCCCAGACAAGCCAGATTTCATCAGAACTCAGATGCTAATCGGGGTTGGTACTCGGATGGGAGACCACCCAGGAAGTCCGGGGCTGCTATGCAGAGGAAGGCCATGGCAAACCACCTCTGCTCATCTCTTGCCTTGAAAACCTCATAGTCCTTGGGAAACCGTGAGTTGGGTATGATTGACAGCACACATTAAATCATTTCAGTGGAAATAACTTCATAGCCTTGACGATAGATCCAGGTGGGTAGCCGTGTTGGTCTGAAGCAGCAGAACAAAGTTGGAGGCAATGGCACCTTTAAGACCAACAAAGTTACCGGTAAATGTTGGGCATAAGCTTTCATGTGCCTGCAGAGTTCTTCAGAATTCCCCATTAAGAAAGGGATAATTCCTTTTTACACAGGCTTGTTAGGCTTTTAAAAAAGGGCTTGGAATGAACCACAACAGGAATGGCTCATCATCCAACCAGACAAACTTTTGCCTTGCGGAACTTCACCTTTTTCATTTAAAGACACACCCTCCCCCTTCCTCCAAGGAATACTAGGCTTCTTTCATCCTCACAACACATCAATGATCTACAGATCATTGGCACTTCATGGTAGAGAAGCAACTTGAACCTGCATTTCTGAAAAAAGAAATCAGTGAATTCATGGTAGGATATGCTTCTGAGAATGTTTGGCTTCAGGTTGGTGTCCTGGGGCCAGGACACTAGAAGCCCTCCCACTGTTGCCCCCCCCCCAAGCACCAAGAACACAGAGCATCACTTGCCCCAGCCTGAGAGTTCCTATCTATACTTTGTGGCTAATACCCACTGATGGACTTCTGCTCCATATGCTTATCTAATTCCCTCTTGAAGCCGTCCATGCTTGTAGCCACCACCACCTCCTGTGGCAGTGAATTCCACGTGTTAATCACTCTTTGGGTGAAGAAGTCCTTCCTTTTATCTGTTCTAACCCGACTGCTCAGCAATTTCATGGAGTGCCCACAAGTTCTTGTATTGTGAGAAAGGGAGAAAAGTACCTCTTTCTCAACATGCTGTATCCCATACATAACCTTATAAACCTCGATCATGTCACCCCTCAGCCATCATTTCTGCAAGCTAAAGAGCCCCAAGCGTTTTAACCTTTCTTCATAGGGAATGTGTTTCAACCCTTTTATCATTCTAGTACCCTTGGGGTCCCTACCAGCTTTGTTTCTAAACATTACCTCATCCTCCTGCAAAAAAAAGGTATTAGAAAGCTTGAGAACTTTTATATTTCCCGAACAGGTTTTTGTTAAAGCCAGCCATTTTTACCCATTTGGTTCTTCTGCACGATATCAGAGCAGCAGCACTCTTCAGCTTCAGCTTCAGGGAAGGGTTGGATTATAGAATCAGAACATGGGAAGCTCTTCTATAACGATCGAATGTATGGTACCCTTCTAATGATCAGTCCTTTTAAGTGACACTGCTGCCAATGGAAGAGATTCCAGCATGCACTCAACTCTCCCACTGAAATCCATGCAACTTAAAAAGTGTAATTACCCTGAAGCTGCTTTGTGTTTAAGCTCCGATTGTTACAACCGGTGAGTGGAACAAATCAACAACCCAGGTTTTCCCTGCATTATTTGTGACCTTATCATTAAAACTACTATAGCTGGTGAAGCCAAAATTCACAGCAAGGGAGAGATTTCTTGTAAAATCAGTCAGAAAAGACCAGGTCTGAATGTAAATGCTGCACCAAAAATGCTGGTTGGTTCTTATTCAAGAAAAGCATGACACACCACAAGCATTTTCAAGAAATTCTGTTTACTAGCATGATGATTTACACAACTGCAGAGAACTTTTCACAGACAGGATGAGCTGCACAGCCTTTGTTTTGCCTGTTATAATTCATGCCCTGTAAGAGAATTAAAACACACACAATAAATATAGTTGCAAGTTCCAGTGTGTTATTCTCAACACTTTTGAGGTTCACTAATCCTCTGGGTGCATTATTCCAGCAAGTGTAAAACATTCCTAAAGAACACTGCAATGACTTCTGCCCAGGTTTCACAGTTATCTGGTGGACTTTGACCAGGCATTATTGCGACTCGACTGAAAAGGAGACTCCAAAAATTGGTTTTCTACCAAAAAGAAAGGAAAACACTAGAAGCAGATGTGAAGCCCAGTGGCGGGAGGCTCGTACTTTTCAGCTGTTCATTACAAGGTTATGAGTTGATATACCCAACAGCAGCAAGCTCATAGAACAGAAGAGACTCTTTTTACGGGAAGAGTTGTGCCACAGTGGAATCAGCTGCCCAGGGAGGTGCTGAGCTCCCCCTTGCTGGCAGTCTTCAAGCAGCGACTGGACAAACACTTGTCAGGGACGCTCTGGGCCGATCCTGCATTGGGCAAGGGGTGGGACTAAATGGCCCCTTCCAGCTCTGTGATTCGATGACTGTAGACCAGGAAAGAGGTTCATCAGCCAGTGCCATGTGAAGTGCTGAGCAAACACAAACATGGACTGACAGTGCAATCCTATCAGTGGACTCAGACTGGAGTAACTCTGCGTAGGACTCAGCGACTTGATCTGAAGGACTCTGGCTGCTGAGACCAGATCTGGCACCGGGACTCTTATAGATCACAGGCGTCGGGCTGTGGCCTTAAATCCCCATGGAGTTTAGTCTGGGCTATGTTTGTTTAGCACGAGGCGACTTGTCCTAGTTAGATACAGAAGGATCATAAACGGCAGCAGTGCTGGATCAGACCAATGGTCTCGCTAACCCATCCTCCGGTTCCCCCAGAGCGGCCAGCATGACACCCCCAGAAGGCCTACAAGTCGGGCACAGAGATCTGAGCCCCCCCAGGCACTGCAATGCAAAGGGCTACTACCTTGGCTGTCTTCAGCACATCAGTTGCCAGACCTAAATTAGGATAGGGCTAGTTCCAGCGGGTGACTGTGTCAGCCCGCAGTAGAAAAGACAGATTCAAGTCTGGTAGAACCTTAAAGGCCAACCCAGATTTTCGGGGCCTGAGCTTCTGAGAGCCAAAACTCCCCTTGTCGCATTTGAATCTGGCATGGCTGTCACTGCAGCCCTCCTATCTCGATACTTAAAACTGATGCAGAGGGTTTATCGTTGATGTGACCCAAGGAAAGAGCAGCAGCAACGAGGCTCACTTAGTGACTTGGGAGCCACCTGTGGCTCTTCTGTTCCCCCCAGTGTGGCACCAGCTCCACGTTTCAGGGAAGTGGCTGAGGCCGTTGCCCAGTGGGGGCTGTGGTTGGCAGTTGGTTCCCACCTTGGAATCACTGCTGCTAGAAGAATGGTTAAAGCAGAAAGGCCAAGAATGGAAGTTTGGTGCAGTGGTTAGGACCAGGTTTGATTCCCCACTCCTCCACATGCAGCTACTGGTGTGACCTTGGGTCAGTCGCAAGCAATTTTCAAAGCTGTTCTCTCAAGGGCAGTTCTTGAAAGAGCTCTCTCAGCCCCACCTACCTCACAGGGTGTCTGTTGTGGGGAGGGGAAGGGAAGGGAGATTGTAAGCCGCTCTGAGACTCCTTTGGGTAGTGAAAGGCGAGGTATAAATCCAATCTCTCTCTCCCCCCCCACACACACACGGATCTTTTGGATGATGGTAACTGCAAAGGTGGCTTTCTGCAAGCCACAGAGTGAATATTTATATTTATAATTTATTTATAATTTGAATTTATAAAATGCCATCCCCTGAATACAAGGGTTCAGGGCCGTGAACAACACAATGATAAAAAAACATTTCTAAACAGTAAAACAATTTAAATAATACATAAATAATACACGGATAAAACCTTCTCAGATGGCGCTAACACCTACGGTTTCCAACGGTGTCACTGCCTCGCAGGGAGGTACAGAAGCAGATGGGGGGGGGGGGGGACTGCCAGGAAGATGGTACCTGCTGCTGTCCTCAACCAAAAGCCTGGTGGAACATCTCTGCCTTGCAAGACCTGCGGAACTGCATTAAGTTTAAATTGCATGCAGAAAGGTATCGGCTGGATATTAGGAAAAACTTTTTCACAGTCAGAGTGGTTCAAAGGTGAAATCAGCTGCCTAGGGAGGTGGTGAGCTCCCCTTCACTGGCAGCTTTCAAGAAGAGGCTGGACGGATATTTGTCAGAGACGCTTTAGGCTGGTCCTGCATTGGGCAGGGGGCTGGACTAGATGGTCTCTATGGCCCCTTCAAACTCTGATTCTAAGTCCTGCAGGGCACAGATGTTATTTGACAGAGAGCTCCTCCAGGTGGAAGCCAGGGAAGGAAAGGCCCTGGCTCTGGTAGAGGACAGCCAGATGTCTTTTGGGCTGGGATCACTAACAGATTGTTCTCTGCAGAGCATAACGCTCTTTGGGGGACATACCAGAGGAGACGGTCCCGAAGATTCATGGGTCCCTGACCACTCAAGGCCTTAAACGTCCGTGCCAAAACCTTGAACCTGACTCAGTCCTCCACTGGAAGCCAGTGCAGCTAACGCAGCACAGACTGAATATGTGCTGGCCGTGATGTTCCAGGCAGGAGCCACGCTGCCACATTCTGAATACCACCGAGAGACAGTTTTCTGACCGTGTCTGAACAAAGCAGATGTCACTGCAGAAGAGGAAAGCTATTTTTAAACCACACGGTGCTTTGCCTCTTCAGCAGCACAAGTATCAGGCAAGATTCCAGGTGCCCACCTCATCCTCTTTGTACCTAGTTTTATCGCTATCACAAATTCCTGCTTGGATATGTGAAATATCATTAGCGTAGTTACTAAACAGTGTCCAAAACAAAAACCCGTTCTCCAGAGGCTTTGCACAGGGCTCCATCATCACACCCAGAGCTTCTCTTCCAGGCCTTTCACAATCTGGTGAGAAGCTAAATAAGCGAGCTCCGCTGCGAGGAAACAGGATTACCTGCACGTCATTCTTTTTTGGGCTTTACTATTTTTACGCTGGCTCCTGCTACCTTCTCTGCCTCTGCTTTATATTGCGGCTTCAGCGCAGCTCTCACTGCCTTGGCGCAGATCTGGGAATACCGGATGTAGCTGAGCAAAAAAGAAAGAAAGAGAGGCAGTGAAATTCTGCACAATTCTTGCTGTGTGAAAAGTAGCTCAAAGGACTTTCAGGAGCAATTAAGAGAAAGGATATTTTTATTAATTTATTAAATTTATATGCCACCTCTCGCCACCAGGTAGTTTTTTTTTTTTTGCCACTAAGTAGTCTTGAGGTGGCTAACAGTTAAAACATTAACAAACATTAACAGTTAAAACATTAATAAACCTCAGTTTAAAAATTAATACAAATAGAACGAAAAGGTAACCCACATAAACAAACCCAACTAACAAAAAGCCAAGCGAGCTTTGTTTTGCAGGCCCTGAGGAATGTAGGTAAGTCCCACAGGGCCTACGTATCATCTGACAGCTGGTTTGAACAGGACGGGGCCATCCCAAAGAAGGCCCTCGCTTGGTGGATGCCAGGTGAACGTTCCAGAGGCCAGGCACCACAAACATGTTGAAAGTTGAAGAATGCGCATTTCGGGGGGGGGGGATTGGAAAACGCAGTCCACCAAATTTGAAAATCCCAGACTGTTTAGGGCTTTAAAGGTAATCACCAGCACTTTGAATTTGATCTGGAACTCAAACAGCAGCCAGTGCAGCTGCTTCAAGTTAGGGTAGATATAATCCCTCCAAGGAGAACCCATCAGCAATCTTGCACCTGCATTCTGGACTGCCTGTAGTTTCTGGAGCACCTTCAAGGGCAGCCCTACATAAAGCGCATTACAGTAGTCTAGGCAGGAAGTGACCATGGCATGAATCACCATGGCTAGGTTGGAATGGGACAGATATGGAGAGAGTTAAGTGGCCTTGGTGCAAACAGAAAAATGCTATCCTTGTCACTGTTGACATCTGCTTGTCCAGAGACAAGAAGGAGTCAAGCCAGACCCCACTAAGGAAAGTTAAAGTAAAGGTAAAGGTTCCCTTGCTCGGAAGCCAGTCGAATCCGACTCTAGGGTTGCGGTGCTCATCTCCGTTTCAACGCCAAAGAGCCAGCGCTGTCCGAAGACATTTTTGTGGTCATGTGGCCAGCATGACTAAACACCAAGGCGCATGGAACGCTGTTACCTTCCCACTGAAGTGGTACCTATTTATCTACTTGCAATTTCTTGCTTTCAAACTGCTAGGTTGGCAGGAGCTGGAGCTAGAAATGGGAGCTCACTCCGTCATGCGGCACACTCGGGTCTCGAACTGCTGAACTACCGACCTTCCACAGCCTGTTCAGCGTCTTAACCACTTGAGCCACTGCAGCTCCTTAAGGAAAGTTAGACCCCGTCAAAAAACAGGAGCTAAAGGCCCCCTGGAGATCATGTCCTCTCCAGCCACATGATCTCTATCTTAGACGGATTTCACTTCAACCAGCTCTGCTTCAACCAACGAACCATGGCCTCAAAGCAACAGGCCTGATCTACCAGTGCACAGTTCGGCTGCTTATCCAGCAGGAGAAAGATCTGAGTATCATCTGCATATTGGTGGTATACAACTCCAAACCTCCTAACAAGCTTAGGTACAATAATGTGCGAAAGGTTAATTAAAGACTGGAATTAAATTCCTGGTGGCAGGGATAGATACTTTGAGTGAGAGAGAAAAACAAGAAATTTAAAACCACATCATACCTAACCACACAAAATAGAGAGAGGTACTGTCACAAGCCCCCTTTAAAGCTATTTGCATTCACAGCCCTCACTACTGCTACTAGCAATGAACTCTACGTACAATTACTCATCCTAGTTCAACACTGTCTGTTACATGATACTAGGGTTGCCAGATCCCCCCTGGCCACCAACGGGGATACGGAAGTAGGGTTGCCAGATCCATGTTGGGAATCTCCTGGAGATTAGGGATCGAGCCTGGGGAGAGAACAGGGACCTCAGTGGAGTACAATGTCATAGCATCCACTGTCCAATGCGTCCATTTTCTCTGGGGGAACTGATCTCTGTAGTCTGGAGATGAGCTGTAATTCCAGGGGATCCTCAGGTCCCACCTGGAGGCTGGCATCCCTACATGATATGGTTACAAATAACTTGCTTTTTTTTGGGAAATTTACACTTCTCATCCAGCCCCCTAATTTGAATAGATTTTAATATGCATAACGTTTTGGATGCATATTTTGATTTAAAAATAAATTTATTGTTTGTATGAAGCAACCAAGGAATGAAAGAGGTTGCCATATAAATGCAATATGATGTTGCCGTACTTTTCCCAAGCGATCCTGCATTTTCCCCCTTGAAGCCTTTGGGAATAAAAAGGAGGAGAACCAACAGAATCCCACCCGCTTTCCCCAGGAGCTGCCACCGCCTCCCTGCCGGTCTTCACTGCTACGGCCACCAGGTCGCAGGGAGAAAGAGCCGCTCCAGCCACCCCTACCTGAGCCCTGCCTGCCTCCAATAGGCCACCATGGCTGCTGTGGAAAGCGCGGCGGTCTCCCCAACGTCCCTTTCGCCAAAGGCCGCAAGGACACCACGCCAGGCCGGCTCCCTTTCCCTTGACGTCGGAAGCGGAAGTCAAGAGGACCAATCAAAACACGCGCGGTCGCCGCGAACTCTGCTAGCCAATCACTGCGCGCCTTCCCTCAGGTTCCGTCAAAAAGGACCAATAACTTCTCGACTCTCCCCTCCCTTTTTCCTGTAATGATAAGAAGCAAACAGCCAATCAGAGTAAGGTGGGTGCTCGTCCGGCTTAAATGCATGCTCTGTTTGTAGAGGGTGAGAAAAGATGGCAGGCAATCTAAACTTCCGTTGAAGTAGTGGAAAGGCGCTAATGAGTCTTGCTTTACTTATGAGGGGCATAGTGTATAGTTGGCAATGTTCCCTCTAAGCTGTGGAGTCTTGTGAGCAAAAATTCTACTTTGTGAGCTACTGGCATTAAAGCTGTGAGCGAGCGATTTGGCTTACTGCATACTTCCTGAGCTAAGGCAAAAATGTGTGAGCCGGAGGCTAAAAAACTGTGAGCTAGCTCACACTAACTCAGCTTGGAGGGAACACTGGTTGATATCTCTTTCTTTATACTGGAAGTTAGAGTCCAACACGTCGGCACAGGCTGGGGTTAGAGTTTTGTCCCGCAGGGTTCCTGTGCGTGGTCAAATATTCTATCGCTTCCTCTGTACCGAAAGCTGCACCCGTTGAATTTCTTCCTGCCATCTTTCTTCCCAGAAGACACTAGCAGGGGGAGGTTTCAGGAATGTGGTTGGATGCTGGACATAATGGACCACTAGGGTTGCCAGGTCCGGGTTTGGAAACACCTGGAGAATTTAGGGGTGGAGCCCTAGGAGGGCGGGGTTTGGGGAGGGGAGGGACTTCAGTGGGTTATAATACCAAAGAGTCCACCTTCCACAGTGGTCATTTTCTCCAGGTGAACTGATCGCTGTCTGATCGGATTCCACGTGGAGGTTTGGAGGTTGGCAGTCTTATGGACCATGGGCTGGTCTGACATAGCAGGGCTGCTCTTATGCGGTGGCCAAAGGCATAAGAGTCCTACCAAGAAGGGAAATGGTAGCATTTATAGGGCTGCCAACCTCCAGGTGAGGCCTGGAGATCTCCCAAAATTACAACTGATCTCCATACTGCGAACATCAGTTTCCTTGCAGAAAATGACTGCTTTGGAGGGTGGACTGTATGACATTATATCTTACTAAAGTCCCTCCCCAATCTTTGCCTTCCCCAGGCTTCACCCTCCAGGAATTTCACAAGCTGGATCTGGTAACCCTAGAGGATGTTTACTGTGGTAACAGGACTGAAAGAGTACGGAAGAACACTCATTAGCTGTTGTACATTTTCCGGGTGTTTCACGGAAATGTTTCCTAATGTGTTTCCTAACATGTGTTGACAGCCTTAACTGCTGGTGCCCTCAATGGAAACCTCTGCTCTCTTTCACATTTTATATGTTTAATTCATCAAGTGGAAGTATAGGAAACAATTTCTTATATATATTATTTACACTGATAGCATCATAACTATGTGTTATGTTTTACAAAGAACAGTTCTCATGAGGCAATCCTAGGGACGGTAGCGTCCAGGTGGGACCTGGGGATCTCCCAGAATTACGGCTCTTCTCCAGGCTACGGAGATCAGTTCTCCTGGAGAAAAGGGATGCTTTGGAGGGTGGGGTTTGTGGCATTTTACTGCACTAAGGTCCCTGTCCTCCCCAGGATCCATCCCCAAATCTCCAGGAGTTTTCCTACCTGGAGCTGGCAACCCTACCCACCCCATCCCCCACTGGTGGCCGGGGGGACCTGGCAACCCTAGTCTATATCGATATCTTGTAACACAAAGTAAAATGAAACCTTTGAACTCGAACCTTTCTACCCTGTGCCTTTTTTCTGGTAGTGAGTTGGATCCCATGGGTCCCTTTTATTAGGAGTAGCACTTTCCTCTGGAGCAAGGAGACATTCCCTAATGTTCATGTCAAGGGAATACCCTGACTGCTTTCTCATTACCATGTGCTTAATATAAGGACAAACATTAAGAAGGAAGGTAAATGGACAATAGGGGTACTGTGAAATCTTTATTAATGAGCATCAATGAAAAGCCAAAGTTTCTGCACACTGTTTTCACTTTTTTAAGTGAGGTATGCACGTGAGAATGCATTGTACAAATGCAACATTTTTTTTTTCAGGGACGCACAAGACTTCAGGGGGAGAGCCTGAGAAGTTGGACCACATCACAACAGAGACGTTGAACCATCAAGCATGTAAGTGTCCCTCAAACATTTCAGAAAAGTTTGTCTTTTGTGGCAAGATTTGTAAGAGAAAACGGAGGTTATGTTCCAATGCTGTTAAACACCTGACCATCATTCCTAGTCTAGTTCAGCTAATGGTTCCATTCCCAGTCATATTTGTGCTACAGGAAAACAAGCAAAGGTTATTTTTAAATGGTATTTATTGAAATTCATGACATATATCAACATGCCAGTTGTAGTCAGGAAAGATATGGCTGAGTTCAGCCACCAAAACAATTGAATAAAGTATATTGCTGAGTGTATCCCAGATCCCAAACTCTTTCCTTTCTAACCACCCCCAATCTTTTATCCTTTTTCTCTGAACTGTCTGGGTCTATTTCCTTTTGCACTTTGCCCTGTATTCTTCCACAACTGCCTAGACTTTTATGCTGTAAATGAGCATCATTCAATATTCAAAGCATTCACTTATTTGGTTTTAGCTTCTTTGGTCATCTTGAGAAACAGAAGGCAAATCTGTATTTGAAAAAACCAAGCAGAAGGGATACATTTTAGAGAATTAAAATTAACAATAGCCCACAACCCTCCCCCCAAACATAACTAACAGCTTTTTGTACCCTCTGAAGGTACCTATATAAAGGCCCCTTTATAGATCTGTGGATCTTGTTTAGGGTTATCAACTTTTTCTTATAACTCAGGAAGAAGCTGCTGTGCCTTTAACCTGCAGTCAAGTGTTAAAATTCCAGTGCTGTATTTCTGCTGGCCATATGAGAGTCAAAGACACAGGAGCCTTGTTGGAAGAAGCTGGCAACCCAGCAATTATTTCGTTCTCATTTGGTGTAGGTTTTGTAAAACATGCATTAAAAAACCTTTCCCTTACATATGTAATGCTCAGAAAGTTCCCCCATGTTGTTTAGAACATACTGACGCAGAAAGTTAGAGCGTTAAACTTGTTTTTGAAGAGCTCTACAGAGGCTAGAGAGGAAAAACTGGAGATGAAGGTAAGGTTAGACTATTGCAGGAAGGGAAAGTTGATAAGGAGGCGTCACTGGAGAAATCTTGAAAAGTAAGACTAGCAAGTTCCCGATCAGCTAAAGACAAGAGATTTGAAAAGTCCAGTGACACTGAAGGTGTGCCCAAATGGGCATCTTGAACAGAGTGATTGGAATTGTCCAGCATGGCATGAAAGACAAAATCAGAAACATCCAGGGAACTTGAGGAAGATGACCCAGAAGAATCTTGAGATGTAAAAACATTAATATTGGTGAGGTCTAGTGAACCTGAGGACGATGATGAGGAGATGAGGTCAGAATCATCCAGAAAGTGTGACGAGTCTATGGAAGAGAAGGCCTGTATGTCTGAAGAGATGTAGCTGGACAATTCCAGGGAAGATGGCGTGGTAGGATCAGAAAAATCCAGAGAGGTTGAAGAAGCAAGACTGGACAAGGAGACTGAAGAGCTGAAACTAGAAAGGTGCGGGAGAGAGGCAGAAGAAGCGAGACTAGAAATGTCCAATGATGTTGAAGAGCTGAGGCTGGAACGTTCCCAGGAAGCAAAAGATGCAGGACTGGAGAGGTCCAAAGAAACCGAAGTAGAGGTGCTGGAGAAGTCTAATGAGGATGGACTTGAAAGCTCTGGAGATGACAAAGAGGCACGACCAGAGAGGCCCAAAGAGGATGAAGTGGTATCACTGGACCAGTCCCAACACTCTGATGAACTGGAGCTGAAGAGGTCGAGTGGATCTGAAAAGACAAATTGGGATGCAATTTCCAAGGAGGCCAAAGACTCAAGGCCTGAACGGTCCAGGGAAGCAGAACAGACGGCAGCAGAGAGATCCAGGGAGGCAGGAGGTCCAACTTACAAAAGATGGATCCACAACCTGATTTAGTGGTTTTGTAACATCTCGGGTAGGTTTAGCATTTTCATCATTTAAGATATTTTGATTTCTAAACTAGGAAAACACAAAAATGAGAACAGTTATTTTAAACCAATTATTATTTCTGACATGGAAAAACGTCAGTTCTCTTTCAAGGGTATTAAAAAACACAAACAAAACTAAACATGAGCACATCACATACATCAAGCTGATTATACTGAATCAGACCATTGGCCCATCAAAGTCAGTGTTGTCTCCTCACACTGGCAGCAGCTCTCCAGGGTTTCAGCCAGAAGTCTTCTACATAATCTACTGCCAGAGGTGGGCATTGAACTGGAGGTGGTGGGCATTGAACCTGGGGCTTTCTGCATGCCAAGCAGATGCTCTACCACTGAGCCACAGCCCCTCCCTGGGAAGTAGGTTGCTATGGAAACACAGTGGGTTTGTCACCTGCCAGTGGGCTCTGCTGATGGCAGTGCATCCCAACGCTAAGTGGTGTGAAACCAAAAAACCACAAATAAGTGTCAGTTAAATCCAGTTTTGCCTCTAACCATGCATAAAGTTTGGTCCATATGCACACAGAGAACTCTTTGGTGTGTGCAAACTGTACTCATGGAATAGTTTCTTCATCCATTGCCAGTAAAAAACAAACAAACACAGATCGGATGTCATCACATTGCAGTGACCCCCTAGGAATCCTGCTGATTTCTATAAAGTTTGGTCCATATGCACACAGAGAACACTTTGGTGTGTGCAAACTGTATTCATGGAATAGTTTCTTCATCCATTCCTTCATCCATTGCCAGTAAAAAAAACACAAAACAGATTGGATGTCATCACATTGCTGTGACCCCCTAGGAATCCTGCCAATTTCTATGACTTGACCATAGAGGTCTGGGGGAATCCTAGAGCATCCCTTCCAGTTTTTAAGCCAGAAATGATGCTGCGGCATTGTGCAATGTCATTCTCTTCTCCCCATTTCCTTCCTTCTCTGCTCACGACATTCAACCAGCCATGGGCACCAGGAAGGATCAGTGGGAGCCCTCCTGCAGGAGGCAGGTAAGGGGCACCCCCAGTGCACCTTAAACACACCCAACGCTTCTGTGTAGCTGTGCAGTGCAGAGGGATATAACTTAGTGAGGGACAAGTTTAGGGAAGTCCTTGTCCACCATTTTGTTTTTCTCTTTGAAGAACTGATAAGCCACGGAGGAACCCCCCTGGTTCTCTGGAATGGAACACAGCTTGAAAGCCAATTCTTCTAGACTGTGCAAAGTGTTACATTCATTAACACCTCCATTGTTATAGGGAGATGTAGGACCAAGTGTATAATTTTAAACGACTTTAAAGGTAGACTTATTTTAAACCACTTTAAAGGCAGATTTATTTAGCACTGTTTCAGCACACAAAAAGGAGTCTGGGCAGGACCAGTCTTCAAACCCTAGAGGGGTGTGTGTGTGTGTGTGTATTTTTGTATCAAGAATTCCCCACTGTGTTATCCTGGCACAGCACATGTCCAGATGTATTTATAATTGATTTAACATAATCACCATTGGCTGAACTCTTACTGAGGTCATTCTTTAGTCTCGGCAGACTTTTATCTGTAGCTGGCGGGAGTTGTCTTCCCTTGATGGAGTGAGACACAGCGGGATTTAGCTGAGGTTTTGCACTTAACTTGTATCACAAAACCCGTACAAGTGCAACACTGGAAGCCTAACAATAGCCTAGGCCAATGAGCTTTGAAGAAGTTATTTTCTGATTAATTTTCTCTTTTGGGGGGTGGGGGAATGGGGGTGGGTGGGAATACCATTTAGTACATGTGAAGCGAGGAGCTGCGGTGGCTCAAGTGGTTAAGACACTGAACTGCAAGCTGTGGAAAGTCGGTAGTTCAGCAGTTCGAGACCCGAGTGTGCTGCATGATGGAGTGAGCTCCCGTCTCTAGTTCCAGCTCCTGCCAACCTAGCAGTTCGAAAGCAAGAAATTGCAAGTAGATAAACAGGTACCACTTCGGTGGGAAGGTAACAGCATTCCGTGCGTCTTGGTGTTTAGTCATGCCGGCCACATGACCACGGAAACGTCTTCGGACAGCGCTGGCTCTTCAGCTTTGAAACGGAGATGAGCACTGCAGCAAGGGAACCTTTACCTTTACCTTTACATGTGAAGCGGCTATTTACTGTGACAGATCGTTGCTCCATCTGGTCTGGGATTGTCAGGTCAGATTGGTAAAAGCTCTCCAAAGGGTGCCAGGTGCTTCCTTGTCAAAGGTCTTTCCTTGTCTTTCTACTGCTTATTCTTTAACTAGACATTGTTGTAGCCGGGATCTCTGCATGCATGTCAAATATGTGCTCTCCCACTGAGCCTTTTAAAAATGTAAAAGAAAAGAAATCCAAGCTCAGGCTGACACACACACACGTCAGCCACATATATATAACTTAATACACTTTGACCCTATGTTTGCAGTTAAGTGATGAATACCAGTATACCCTGTTCAGTCCTGAAGAGAGTTACATACTTCTAAGCCCATTGACTTCAGTGGATTCTGAACGGTGTGATTGCTTAGAATTGCCCTAGGGCACAAGCCAACAAAAGATTTAAATACTGCTAAATTCAATAGAAGAGTTTTATGCCTGGATCCTGTTCCTAATCTTAACAAGCATTCCTAAACAGGGCTACTCAGAAGTAAGTCCCCTGTTATTTTATGGGGACTTATTCCCAGGATAGGGTCCTTAGGACCACAGCCTGAAAGAGTAAAAATGGTAGATCACTCTAGGATGGCACTTTCCTTCCTGTTCCTTATGGTTTATAGATGCTGGACTGATAACATTTGAAAGGTGATAGGGGAAAAAATGTCAAAGTTAACTTACTGCCTGAGAATGAAACATTAGAAATGAATTGAACCAATTTATTGAGATGATCTATGTTTATTATTTTCTGGAATAACAGATTTCACGATGGAGCTCAGTTTTATGTATCTTTTGTTTGAATATAATAATCTGATTAACTGTGTGAAATTTCCATACTTTCTTTATTTTGGTTGGTTTTGTATGATTGAAATAAGATGATGATGATGATGAGGAGTTGGTGGTGGTGGTTTGGATTATTTACATTGTAATCCCAGGAGACAGCAGAATAGAAAAGAAAGAACAAGAGAAGATCACAAAACACCAAGACCTACAAATAGAGTTAGGGTGCCTCTGGGAAAAGAAAGTTATCATCGTGCCAGTTGTCATTGGAGCCCTTGGAGCAGTGCCTAGAAGTCTCAAGAAACACCTGGATATTCTGGGCACTGAGCAAATAACACCAGCTCAGCTCCAGAAGATAGTGTTGCTTGGAACAGCAAGAATCCTGCAAAGATACATCTGCAATTCCAAGAACATGTCTAGATCTCGAATTGCAGAACACCCTCTACCAGTCAAATATCTAACAAATCATCAGCATCATATCCTTTTTTTTTTTAAAGCCACATTCCCCACGGAGAAAGAATACACAAGGAAACACCAAGCAAAGCATTATATGCATATAACTACTGCTTCCTCTAAGCTGTGGAGTCTCGTGAGCAAAAATTCTCCTTTGTGAGCTACTGGCATTAAAGTTGTGAGCGAGCGATTTGGCCACCGTGTAAATTAGTTTGTTCTGGAGCCATCCTTCCCGAGCTAAGATAAAAATCTGTGAGCTGGAGGCTAAAGAACTGTGAGCTAGCTCACACTAACTCAGCTTAGAGGGAACACTGCATACAACTCTAGCAAGCAAATCATTACTGTTAAGTCTAACTACAAAACATCAGTGTGCTGTGAGCTCTAATACGGTAAACATTCCATTGTTTCTTCATTCTGCCTTCTCAAATGTATGCACAGCTATTAAATCTGAAGTGTCTATAAAAGTGTAAGAATAGCTCATACCTCAGATAGCCACGGATTTGCTACCTTTCCCTTCTGATGCAAGCCATATTGAGCCCGGCTGCTAAGGCTCTCCTCTTCTTCCCAGTAATGCCTGTAATCCTCCAGAGGCTCAAGTGGAAACTGTGCCAAGCTGATTTAAATACAGGTCATCTTTCCAGTAAATCTCTTGCAGCTTCACTGCAGCGTTCGGCATGGAAGAGCAGCGTCAAGTCCCCTTGCAGATTAGCTGCAAACTGGCATTTCAGCATCGGTGTTCACTATCATTTGCTATTACACAGAGTAAGATTTTGGAAGGCGACAACACCCGGGGGGGAAATCTTTTTAAAATTATGGACATGCGGAGGGAGATCTCAGTTTCTTAGCACTCCTAATGCAATGAATTATGGCAAGATGCAACTTCCGGTCTAGCCTGTGAGTAGAAATGATTCCGAGATTCCAGCCCGATTTCCTAGTTGTCAGTTTTCCAAGCTAGGGTGTAATTTCTGTACTGATGTTCCAAAGGGAACATGCCAGGAGAAAAATCCCTTACAAATTATGGATATTTGGGTTCTTCAGGCCTAGTTTGCATAAAGGAAAAATAATCCAGCCTGATTTCCAGTGTTTAATTGCTCAGGTTAGGGTACACTTTCTCTATTGGGGTTGCCAGCTCCTGGTTGGGAAATTCCTGGGGATCTGGGGGGGGGGTTGAGCTTAGGGAGGGACTTCTAGCATGATAAAGTCCACCCCCCAAAGTAGCCATTTTCTCCAGGGGAAACAACCTCAGGGGAGATCAGTTGTAATCCGGGGGGGGGGGGGCGCTCCCCAGGCTCCTCCCAGAGGCTGGAAACTCTGAGCCAAACAAATTGGAGGCGGATATTAGAAATAACGGTGCATATACTCCTTTTGCAAAAGTTCAGGATAGTCTGCTCTTGAGAATGAGAGAGAAAGAAAACACATCCCAGTGGCTGGAATGTTAAACATGGAGTATCAAAATGACATCAGGTGGCATGCTGTTAAAACCATTTAATTCAGTTTTTTTAAACGGGAGCTTGTTTTCTGTTGTTTTTCATGAAGCTGTTTGATTCTTTTGCATCTATATATTTATCATAAGACACCTTGGACAGAAAAGTAATGTTTTATCACAAACACAGATGCACTATTATTGTAAGTTTCTGTTGCAGCAAACAGAAATACACAAGTGGGAGGTAGGCGCTGTTCCCAGTGAAAGGATCAACGATATCCCTGAGAAACATACTCAAATGTGTCAACGTGTTCTATCGCCGTGGCGGCTCTGGTTGTACTATGACAAGTTTGGTTTAAGCAGAGCAAACATAAAGTCGAAGACAATGCATCTTGGGTGACCAAGGTGGTCCCGGTTTATTTTTTTAGACTTGCCTAAACACACACACACACACACACAAACACAAACACACACACACAGAGGAGCTGCGGTGGCTCAAGTGGTTAAGACGCTGAACTGCAGGCTGTGGAAGGTCAGTAGTTCAGCAGTTCGAGACCCGAGTGTGCTGCATGACGGAGTGAGCTCCCGTCTCTAGTTCCAGCTCCTGCCAACCTAGCAGTAGGAAAGCAAGAAATTGCAAGTAGATAAATAGGTACCACTTCGGTGGGAAGGTAATACCGTTCCACGCGCCTGGTGTTTAGTCATGCCGGCCACATGACCATGGAAACGTCTTCAGACAGCGCTGGCTCTTCGGCTTTGAAACGGAGATGAGCACTGCAACCCTAGAGTCGGACTCGACTGGCTTTCGAGCAAGGGAACCTTTACCTTTACGCACACACACAAATCGACTTGCTGTCGTGGAATGATTAAAATATACTGCCTGCGTGGTTAAGAGAGGATATCAGTTTGGAAATCCTCCAAAATCTTTCCCCACCAAGATTTTCTCACGGCTTGAATAACCCGTTGTTCTCCTCCTCCCTCTCCCCAGCGGCTCTCACCATTCTGTCCTTTCTGGAGCATTTTTAGTTTTCCACCAGGCCATTTGGGAGGATTCCCCCCCCCATTAATTTACATAGGGGTATTCGTCTGCAGTCCTAAGAGTCTCCTAAGCATGTAGTGTCAAACTAGGGTCTGTGTGAGATCCAGGTTCAAATCCCCAATCTGGTACAGAAGCTTGCTGGGTGACCACAGGCCACAACACTCCCAGCCTAATCTACCTCACTGGAGTGTTGTGAAGACCAAACGGAGGAGGGCAGAATTTTGTAAGCATGTGGTACGTGCAAAACTTAAGTCTCACCTGTGTGGTTAAGAGATGTTTTCAGTTTCGAAATCCTCCCAGGTCTTCTCCACACTCACCCTGCAAGTGAACAGGCATTCTCAAGCCACCAACAGAATAAGCTCTAAGGCAGAGCCGTGCCCAAGTCCTGGCCCACCCCAACCGGCCTGGCTTTCAGGACACTAAAGGTCTCTAACCCTGTCAGGTAGAAGCCCATAACTGCCATTCTAAGGGCACAAACAGGGCTAATATATTAGGAACTGGGAGGAAGTATTAATATACTGTATTTTCAAAATGTTAATAAACTGCTTTGAGGACTTCATGAACAAAAAGTGGGGAAACGATCAAATAAAATAGATTTCTAGTGTGGCAAGTATTGCAGTCAGGTGTGAAATTTGTCTTGGAAGTTCCCACTCCACAATACAATCTTTACCTTTCTGGTTTCCCTAGTTCATTCCCTCCCTCCATCTTCCCCATCTTAAAGTGAACTCCTTGCACACCTTGTCCAAAGTGCACCCAGATGACAGAGACATGTGGCATGGTGCACCTGCGTTATCAGGTACATGTGCCTCAGTACAAACGTTTCTCTAGAAGATATTAGCATTATACGAAACTTACAGTGCACTTTACTCTAAAACATGGACTGGAAACTTGCTGTTTGAGAGAAGATCTTTAACTGCAGAACCACTTATTCTGCAGTGGTAAAGCTATTGCCATGTAATGTTTCAGCCACAATCAGGGTGGCTCAGTTCTGGAAGGATTAGAAGAAGAGAAGAGATTGGATTTATACCCCGCCCTTCACTTGGAGTCTCAGAGTGGCTTACAAACTCCTTTCCCTTCCCCTCCCCACAACAGACACCCTGTGAGGTGGGTGGGGCTGAGAGAACTCTGACAGGAACGGCTCTTTTTCAAGGACAGCTGTGCCAGAGCATGTGACTGACCCGAGGTCACATCAGCAGGTGCAAGTGGAGGAGTGGGGAATCAAACCTGGTTCTCCCAGCTTAGAGTCCGCACACTTAACCACTACACCAAAATGATTAAAGACGGGAAATAGGGAGGTTGTACCAGTGATTGTTGGGTCATCATGCATCTTGTTCCCCCCAGCTGACAGGAAGCATTAGAAGATACTTGAGCAGTTTCCTCCCATTTTGCCCTCCCTTCCCAAGACAATTGGCATAATCTGGAGATTTCACCTTGAGATCCAGCCGTCCACCATCCTGAAGTACAGGATGGGGGGAAAATGTTCATTACCTTACTGAGGGTATCACAGAATTTGTGAGTTTTGTACTGTTGCAGAGCTTGCACCTGATCTTCCTCCCTCAGCCCTCTTTAAAGGATGAAAGTCTCAGGGAACTGCCTGGCGTTTTTGGCCACCATATGACCCAGAGTGTTGGACTGGATGGGCCACTGGCCTGATCCAACATTGGCTTCTCTTAGGTTCTTATGCCCTTTGAATACACCAGACTAAGAGTAAACAGGACTGCTTTAAAACAATTTCCTCACTCAGTATTTGATAACTGTGCTCTTCACCAGGAGGAGAAACGGCTGAAGGCTAAAAGACTTAAACACACAAATAGTAAACACCATTACTGACATTTTAATTAAGTTAATCTTCGCATGTAAAAAAACCCATATTCATATGTATTGGTTTTTACAAATGCAATCGTAAGGACTAACTAAAACCTAAGTAGAAAAATATTTTAAATTTAAATATGTATTAGTAAACATTTGCAATCTTAGGCATAATCCACAGATTTCCCCCCCACCCATTTCAGTACAGAACTGGAGCTAAAGTGGCACAGAACACCGCATACATCAAAGAATTCCCGTTTCCAAACATTAACAGATTAATTTGGTCCATTAAAACAGATATTTTAAAACAGACTGGGTATCACAGAATTTGTGAGTTTTGTACTGTTGCAGAGCTTGCACCTGATCTTCCTCCCTCAGCCCTCTTTAAAGGATGAAAGTCTCAGGGAACTGCCTGGCATTTCTGGCCACCATATGAACCCAGAGTGTTGGACTGGATGGGTCACTGGCCTGATCCAACATTGGCTTCTCTTAGGTTCTTATGCCCTTTGAATACACCAGACTAAGAGTAAACAGGACTGCTTTAAAACAATTTCCTCACTCAGTGTTTGATAACTGTGCTCTTCACCAGGAGGAGAAACGGCTGAAGGCTAAAAGACTTAAACACACAAATAGTAAACACCATTACTGACATTTTAATTAAGTTAATCTTTGCATGTAAAAAAACCCATATTCATATGTATTGGTTTTTACAAATGCAATCGTAAAGACTAACTAAAACCGAAGTAGAAAAATATTTTAAATTTAAATATGTATTAGTAAATATTTGCAATCTTAGGCATAATCCACAGATTTCCCCCCCACCCATTTCAGTATAGAACTGGAGCTAAAGTGGCACAGAACACCACATGCATCGAAGAATTCCCATTTCCAAACATTAACAGATTAATTTGGTCAATTAAAACAGATATTTTAAAACAGACGCGCAACTCCTTAGTTTCCCACTAAATACTGTTTGCTGCAATATCTTCAGGGAGATAATATTGCTTCTCCTCCTCCTCAGATATATCACATACAGACCCTCGTTTTAGTGAGATCTTAGGCAACTATATTTATCATTAAATGAGTAAGGACCTATTTCATTGCTAATTTCATTCCATGTTAAAGTAAATACCAGTCGGATTTTACATTCTATTCTCAAATTCTTCCACAAAAATTGTCCAGTGACAGGTGGTGTTGGAATCTATCCATTTACTTACAGAACTCAAGGAGACTAACACAAGGCTAAACACAAGTCAAGGCGCTTATAGGGGTGTGACTTTGCTTAGAACTGTGCTACAAATGACTAGATTAACCCGTTCCCCCACCCCAAAGGAAAACACACAAGGCTAAACACAAGTCAAGGCGCTTAGAAGGGTGTGACTTCGCTTAGAACTGCTCTACAAATGACTAGATTAACCCATTCTCCCCCCCCAAGGAAAACGAACAAAAAACAAAATACAAACTACTTTAAGACATTCAATTTGCCCGTGGTATCTTGCTAAGCAAACATATGACTCATGATTTATGAAACTCATTTAACGATGTTACATTGTTAACAGGATATGTTTGTCTCAGAGTTTCCATTTTTATACAAAAACTGAAATTGTGGACCAAAGACTTGACCAAAGTTTCTTTTGGCTATATAACATGCAGTTTCTTCCAGAATTACAGCTAGCACACAACTTTAGTTGATAAACTTTCAAAATTACAAAGCATCAATTTATTTCTTATTCAAAGATATGCATGACAAGTATTTAAGTACCATGTTCTCATGTTAAAAACAGTAACAATGAAAGCAGCATACAAAAAAATGTTGTATAAGGAATCATATTTCAAGTAATAAACGTTGTTCATCCAAACCAAGACCTATCACTAGCTGCCTCAAACCAAGCAGATTATTCTGGGTCCAGAATAATAATTCTTCATTTTTGGAATGGCACTGAAAGTAAGAGAGTCCAGGTAAACCTGAATTCTATCAAAGTAGGTATTTTCATTAGCGTTCTACAGCTTGCTCTGTTGGAAGACTACTGTACGTTGGAAGCTTAGTTCCAGCATTACAAGACTCCTTTGATCCTCAACCTTTGGATTATCTTCCACTGAGTACTATGTCCCATTGAATTCCACAGTCATGTGTAGTACCTTCATTTTACAGAGGTATGCAACTTCTCTCCAAGTTTAATTTAAAAATCTAATATACAGATTTTCTTTTTAAAAAATAGGTAGAAGAATAAATATTTCCAGCCTGGAAGAAGTGCACAACTGTTTGCCTCAGATATTCAGGCCTAACCACTGATGCATACATATGTAGCTCTACATTATTTCCCCACAAAGGCTGCCGCTGCCATGGGTGACCGCATGTTTCCTCTTGCTGAAGCAGTGAATTCCTCTATTTCAGCATTCAGCTTGTTGATCACCCATTCCAGTGCTTCACGACCCTGAAAACAAGTGAAAACATCAGGGAAACTAAGAAACATTTTCTGACAAATCAAGGGAGTGAAGTACTTGTAAGATGAGAAAACGGAAACATTCATGTTGCATTTTACAACAAATCCAACTAAGAATGCAAGCAAAATGTTCATCTGATCCATAGCCACAAGGTAAAAAAAGAAAAAAATTACCATACCGGCCTGCTGGCACTGTACCACCACAAATTCAACACTTCAATGTCAGCCTGTCAGGTGTTCTACTGGACATAGAAGAAGTATGGTCTTTGCTTAAAAATCTTACAGTATACTGCACAAATAAATAAGGTGTGGGATGAACAGTAATGACAGGTAGTGACAAGTTAGCAAAGACAAGTGAAATAGGTAATAGGGCTGTATAATAACAAAATGATTCAGGAAGATGCTTTTATAAAAGGTAAGTGGACTGTGAATTATTCCAGTGTGTGTAATATGTATCACCTGTTTCCTATGTTATCCTGCTGTGATTTGTTTTTATACTTCTGTAATACCATTTCCTGCACTGTTTAACACATCATGTCTAACACAGTCTATGCTTTGTTTCCGACTGCTGTAATCCAAGTCCTATTACACTGCTGATTAAATGTCTCATCTATTGAACACTGTCTGATCCACCTAGAGCCAGTGAGAAAGTTGGGCTATGAAAGGAAAGTTGATCAGCACTCAGCAAAATTAAGATTGGGACCCTCCCTCAAGGGGGCTTCGGATTTCTGATTCTTGAGAAGCAGCCACTCACATCACAGAACAAACTGCTTTTCAAAACTGAACGAAGTTTGAGTCCAGTGGCACCTTTAAGACCAACAAAGTTTAATTCTGGGTATAAGCTTTCATGTGCATGCACGTCTTCAGAGACAGTGAAACAAGACCTTCTCAACCATTACATATAGGTGGGGAGGGGTTAGTTGCTAGGAAGGGCTAGTTAGAGTCAAGATTAGGGATGGGCACAAACCTGCCCACAACCCTAAATTTGTGGCTAAAATAATCCTGGGTTGTGAGCCTCAGCGACCCTCCCACATCCCTCCACGTGGTTTTTGGACGTTCATACATCTTGTGGTGGGGCGTGTTGGCAACATCTGCAGTGGACATGCTGGCACCAATATATTACTATTGTCAAAGTGTGTGTGTGTGGGAGATGGACTCCTGCAGCCCTGGAAACACCAATAGTGGCCTTTCAAAGCTCTACAGTCAGCACTGGCTGCCAATAAGAGAGCTCCCATTATGATAGACTATGGGAGCAGAATGATAATATACTCCCACGCTCACATGCAACCGTTGTCTTCCATTGGCAGCAGGTGTGCCACGTGCATCAGAGGCAGAGTGGAAAGGGAACTGAAAATCATTCTTCCTGTGAACAGTGGGGTTGGGGGTGTTTGGTGCTGGTGTGACAGACTGCACTTCTAAGAAGCTCAGAAGTGCTGTACGAACAGCTGAAGGACTGTGAAAGGTTAATTCTTCACAGAAGGCAGAGAGCCTTGAGTGACAGGCTGTTTCAGGCAATCTGATTGGCTAGCCTCAGCTGAGCAGAGAAAGACTTCTGAACTGCATACTGAGGAAAGAGTCAGTCAGATTGCTTTAAGGTAGTTTAGAGAATAATTCTAAGCAGGTCTACTCAGAAATAAGCCCCATGTTATTCAATAGGACTTACTCCCAGGAAAGTGTTTTCAGGACTGTGCTACAAAATGCTTGCACAGCATCAAATCTAGATGGCTTTAAGAGCTCTCTCTCACCAGTAAAAGAGCTCCCATTCTGCTCTATGGGAGCAGAATGATATATATACCCCCAAGCTCACATGTAGCCGGTGTTTTCCATTGGCAGCAGGTATGCTGCACGTTAGAGACAGAGAGCATTTTCCTGGGGGCACCTGCTTTTGAGTTACAACCCCCTAAATCCAATCCGCACCAAACTTGGAGGGAAGGCAGAGAAGAGTCAGCTAGCTCTGAGTTTGGCATCTCTAGCCCACAAGGGGGCCGGTTCTACTGCATCACAAAACGAACCAGTTTGGTAAATGGGAAGGTCTGTGACCGGTCATGTTTTGTGTGGTCCCACGAGCCACGATTCGAAACGAATCTCCATTTTCCCAGTTCGTGCCCATCCCTAGTCAAGAACTGGGCGATTATAGCTCAAATTGGATTAAAGAGGTTAGATATATCATATACAATATAGATTCTGGCAGACAGGACACACTCAGCAAGACTGGAACAGGAATCCTTCAGGTTCAGTTAGCCATGCAACTACACCAGCTGAGTATTCAATGGTAGGTCCAGGTGCTCATCATCTTGCCAAGGCAAATCAAAAAGCATACTGTCATACTGGCTATACATACTTTTTTAGCATTAGAAGATATAGTGTTTTCCATTAGTCCTTCTAGGTAACTGCTGACACTGACCCCTTTCACACAGATTGTTGCCTCTTGAGTCAAAATGGTTCTGAGAAAGAAAAGGACAGTGGTTGACTTGGTTTTGCCAAATGTTTTCACAAATAATTATAGGAAGCTGCTCTGTTAGCACATTTTCACGACACACAAAGCAGCTAGCTATCTAGAAAGGAGATGGCATAATGAACTAGATTCTCCTGTACATTTGTTTTAGAACTAGAATACAGAAAAGGCTTCTCTTTTGCTCACATGGTCTCTGATCCACTCTTGGCAAAGGAAGTGGTCAAGAGTGAGCGTGGAAATGAGAGCTTCTGTCAGGATGCCTCCTCTGCAAATTGTTCAGGTGCTTTCCAAGGGGAAGAACTGGTTGCAGACTGCAGCATATCCTACTAACACAGCCTGTTAATAAGATCAACTCACTGGCTACTTTTCCACATGCAAGTCAACCTGGAGAGACAAATACTTATGCTAGGGCAACAAAGAAAAAAGTTGTTTTAGAAACCTAGAGAGAAAGAACATATTATGCCCAAAGGGATGATGAAGTTCTGTTCTACTGCAATGCTACAGAGAGACCTCAAGCAGCAGTTTTGTGTTTAAACTGAAGTGATAAGTATGGGAGTACTTTGCATTATATTCCCTAGTTACATTTTGCACAACTTTACTGCTTACAGCACATTTGGCATTTGTTCTTCATTCCTTCCTATGATTCTGGTAAGAGCCATGCAGTTACACTCATCCTTGTAATGAGACTATGACGGAGCCTGCCTTTAAAAATTTAAGTGACTCAAGTTGAAAATTTTCAGGGCTGTGAAACTACACAATCAAGAGAAACCTGAAAGATGGGTGGAAATGAGACTTCTTAGGTATGGGTACCCACATTAGTACAAGGAAGGGAATACAGGAGATAGGGCAACAGGAAAGCAAATCCGCAAGGTCACAAACTACTCCTCCCATATGGAATAATGTTTATTCTCAATGTATCCTTCCTCCAAAGAGTTCAAGGCAACAAGCACTGATCCCATTCTTTGTGGATGCTGGAAATCGAGTCTTTTGCTGTCTGTTGGTTTTAAAAGTTTAAACTCTATATGAACTGTATATATTAGTATGTTGCATTTTAGCTGCTATGACTCGCTCTGAGCCAGCTTGCAGGAAGGGTGGGATATAAATCCAATAATAAATAAATAAATCTCTATTTCCTGAAAAAACATGTTCGGTTAGGGGAGTGAGGGCCCAAGATCATACAGCAAGCTTCACAGCTGAAAGGGAACTTGAATCAACACTCTTGCCACTAAAGTATCTGTTTACTCCCTCACCCCCAACAATAACGATATGCTATTCATTGTCAGCAGTGGCCAGCCTTTTCAGACACCATGTCCCGAGTTCTACCCAAGTGAGAAAGAATCTCTCTTGTGCATACTACAGTACACAGTCTTCAAGGCCCAGGTGAGAATTTTACCTCTAGTTTACAGAATAGGGGAGCATGCAGCAGTGCCATATGGAACAGGCAGGCAAGCCTGATTCTATTTTACAGAATAGGGGAGCATGCAGCAGTGCAGGCAAGAGCCATGACCGTACACTAGACAGATGCAAAGTTTCTGTCATTTTTGTAGTGCTGTCAACTAAGACACTTCTGTGACTGTGTATCCAACTGGCACATGGAGCCCATCATCAGTAAAAACAAAACCTAACAAATAAACAGGGTCAGCACAGACAGTAACAAAAGTTGCCAGCAATATTGGCAGCCCAGGCTAAAACTGACTGGAAGCAGGGTAGAAAGAAGTCTTTATTGTTTGACCCCATCTTTTGATGGAACAAGAGATCAATGTTTCAAACAGTAGAATATGCAGTTAAATAAAACCTAAAGAATATGAAACAAATACAAATACTTACTTTTCTGGTTCTTGAGGATGTGGTTTGTAAATAAGACTCTCGTCCACTGACACCAGATTTGTAAATGAAATCTGTAAGATTTTTTTTTAAAAAAAATTGTATTATCTTCCTATCAGAAAGTAAAATTTAAGAAGAGGAAAAACTTATGGCATTTCATGATCTGAAAGGACTAAAGCAGGGGTACAGTGAAGATGCTGGCACCTTCTTTCAGATCTAGTCTCCCTCATCTCCCTCACCAGGGGAGCTCAGAGTGCCAGATTCACAGAAGACTGCACGCTGGCACAGCACAGAGCAAGCTAATCGGCACAATCAGCACAATAAGCTTCCAAAGTAAGTAGCACACTGTTTATGCCATGAAAAAGAAGAAAGTCTCCCATTCAGACAGCGTCTGAATTTGAGATGGCAACACAGTTTTAAAAGGCACACACTATTTTTTTCACATGCTGAAATTAAAAGCTACAAAATTCTCAAAGGGTTAATTCCATTAGGTTTTTGAATGGGTAAATAAGTAAACTGCAAACAAATTTAATCAGCTTTTTCAGTACTTACATTAGTAGACTTGAGCTCCATTACTTTCTTCATTGGATCAACTACAGAGTGTTCTTCTACATATGTTTTTGTTCTACAGGGACCAATAAGCTAGAAATGGAACATCCGATGTTACACACTGTAGAACGACTGTAAATATAACAGGCTAATTCTAGCATTAGCTTCAGTCATGAACAGATTTCTATTATTGCCAGACTATGCCATAAGAATGGCTGTATGCATTCCACGATCAAAAATCTCAATAAGTGCAACTGTTGAATTCAGTCACACCTCATGAGACTGTGACTGATCGGATGGATGATGACAGGCATCTCAAACCCCCCCCCCCCATTCCTGTCCAGCATCCTTTCTGCAACTGAAAATGCCGATAAGGCTGAATCATTCAACTGTTTGATTACCTTTGCACAATCCTCTTCCCTGTTATTGACTGGTTGTTATGTACAAATGATGCCTGCTTCTGGATAAGTAGCACACTGTTACTACAGTTAACAGTAGCACACTGATAGCCTACAGTGCAACCTGCTGTTGGGTTTGTGTGTCCCTATGATCCAAAGCAATATGAGTGACTCACTACAAAACTATTGTTCTTCTTTAACCTTCTGAGTATGCTAGAAAATCCAGAGGAAGCCAAATAAAGTCATCATAACAGGTACAAAACCTGCCTGAGCCCCATCACTCATTTCAGACAAGGTGAGATATACACTTCATTATATTGCATTTAGTAAAAACAAGGCCACACACATCTAATTTCAAAGAAAGTTGTTTAGATTTCTGCTTTGAACACTTACCAATCTTACAATTGATGGCATTCCCCATTCTGTACTGAGCAGTCGGTGGCTGTGTAACTTTCCACTGGGATCTACGTGCCTGTCCAGGACGTCAACACCGATCACACTGGGGTTCATAGGATTTGGATATTTCTGCATAGCAGCAGTGGTGACTGTTTCCCAGGGATGACTGTAAAGAAGAAGCAAATGAACACTAAATTACTACTGGGCAATTTATTATAGGGAGCAGAAACCAAGTTTGTACATAATCTTTGATTCAACCTGATCAAATTGATCCAGTGTTTAAGAGGTTAGTCTAGGACCAAAAGACCCATGTTCAAATTCCCACTTGGCTATGATGCTAACTGGACAACCTTGGGTCAGCTGCTGTCTTTCAGCCTAACCTATCATCACTCATGGGCTGTCTTTTATAAAAGACAAATGGGGAGAGGGGAGGAGAAAAAGAAGCATGTACGTTGCATCGAGCTTCCTGAACAACAAAATTATGATAACTATATAGAGCAAAAAATGCAATTAACTTCAACTGAAAAAAACACTGTGAACCATGCTGCATTCACAACAGGAAAACAAAGAACCTAACTGTCCCTCACCAAATGTGGCTCAAAAAAGGACAAATGCTAAAAAAGTGAGATACGTACCTCAAACATACACACAGCTGAATGTATTTTGTGGACAGTTAAGGGACCTGATCAACTGACCAAGTAAGGCTAGCTGTGGCTATTCAGCCTTCAAAAAACCTACTCTGGGAAAATCAAACACTGCTGAGTCAAAACATGTGGGTACTGGATGTCTCCAGCAATTTCAGTTCAAGCAGCCAGAAGCTGTCATTTTGTAGCGAGGAAAAATCCAACAATATTGCAATGTGACCAAGGCACTGCAGAATATAAAAAACAAATTCTTTTAATAACAACTGCTAGGACATTACATAAATAAACATGTGTGGCACAGAGCAAAAGGAAAAGGCAGATTCTTTATTGCTTGTGAAGGAAGAAGCTTAGGCCTTTTTTCTATAACACAAGGTGTGTACTAATACATTTTTCTTGAAACATCAAAGAATAAAAACCCTATGAAAAACACAAAGCAGGCTTAGACATTACAGTCTCCAAGGTTATGGCTGACTACATCAACATAGTCATCAGAGTTCTTAGGAGAAGCAATTATTTCCCAAGACGCTTGCTTAGCTTTAGACACATAAGATATGTTTAGTCAGGGATAGCTCTGATTTAATATTTGCACTCCTAAGAAATAAACCTCAGGTTGTACTTGTAGAAACATTAGGGGGTAGGGCAAAGATCAGTCAAATAAGAAAAATGTAACCAGAAACAGCAAGGTGTGTCTTTTATTTTGTTTTTAGTCCCCTATTACACGAGCCATGCATATTTTGCTCTTATGCAACATTTTTCACATGTATACCTCTCTATCTAAGTATTCTTTCCTTGAACATGTGGGAAGGAATGTTTCCCATCAACTTTGATGATACAGAAGTGACTCAACAGCTAACTCCTTACCCACCCAATTCTGTCAAAGTGAACTTTAACTCACAAAAGTTTATACACTGGAAAATTTAGTTGGTCTTTAAGGTGCTACTGGCCTTGATTTATAGCTCCACTCAATTTACAACTCTTACAGTTGGTAACAGAAATTTACAAAGAGAGAACAGCCTGGGTCAGTCAACAGGGGTCACCTGGGAAGACAAAACAGAAGTCCAGTGGCATCGTAACAGCTAACAACATTTATTTCAATATGAGCTTTTGTGAGTCACTCATTTTCACTCAGGAAGCCAGGTACTGAGAAATAACTAGATGAATAGCATGCACGTATGTACTATGCAACCTCATCCAAGGTCATTAGATCCAGTCTCAGGCACCTATTTTTTTTGTTAAACATGACAAAAGCTTATTTAATAGAGCCTTCCTCCAAGCACTTCAAAGAACACACATGGCCTCTCTCTCTCCTCTGTGCTTCCATTTTGTCCTCACAAAAGTCTTGTAAGACAGGCTAACTGACCCAAGGTCACCCCATAGCACAGCTCTAAGCTACCACCTCCACCCATAGATATTCTCACACATACTCTGAGATAGTCCATGAGGTTTTGCTATAGAAACCCACACTTTGCTTGAGCAAAGACCTTCTCAGCTGCTAAGCCCAAGCTATGGAATCCCCCCCCCACACACAGGAGATCTGTTTTGCCCCCTCATTACAGCCATCTAGCCAAAACGTAAATCTTCCTTAAGGGCCTCATGGATCACATTTTATACCTTTTTAAAAACCTTATCTATATCCTCAGAGCAGCCTTGAGAAGCAGGTCAGGCTGAGGCCACTTCCACACTGTCATTTTTGTCACTTGTTTCTCCCTACTGCTTTGGGTTCTTCCCCCCTTCCCCCCATGTGTTTTGCTCCCTCTGAGACTACTAGAGAGACAAAAACACATTTGGGGGGGGGGGAAGGGGAGAGAACCCTGAAGGAATAGAGACAAACGAGTGACAAAAATGACAGAAGGGAAGTGGCCTGAGAGAGTGACCCAAAGTCACCCCTTGCTGAATGGGAATTCAAGCCCAGGTCCTAGCCTGAGAGTGATCACAGGATTTTTTTTAAAAAAGCAATTTTTAAAAGATCCTTTCTCAGCTATCTTGCGGTGGGGGGGGGCATGCCGAGCAGGGGGGGGAAACACCTCCAGATTGCGCAACAGTCACAACATTTCACAATACATAAGCGAATGAGCATCTGAACTCGGGATTCCTTAGTCCAGCCCTTTACTCTAACCCAAGAGGCACCAGCAATACCCCACAAGTCCGTGCACGTAGACGGGCGAGGCAAAGTCCGACGGGAGTGTTGCCAACCCCCTGGAGAGGGCTGGAGATCTCCCGCTATTACACCTGGCCTCCAGGTGACCAAAGGTCACTTCACCCGGAGGAAACGGCCATTTCGGAGGGCGGACTCCACGGCATTATGCCCCCAAACCCCTCCCCTCCTCAGGCTCGGCACCCCCCCCCCCCAAATCTCCAGGTATTTAGCAACCTGGGGGTGGCAACCCTGACTGACGTCCACCAAGACAACCACTCGGCGGGCAAGGGAGGCCCACCCAGAGGCACAACCGGGAGGTGAAACCGGCTCTTCGCGATCGCTGCGGCAGAACGAGAGATGCTCCCAGACCTCACAGTCCTCCGGCTCGCCGCTCTCCCCCACTTACTCAAAGGTGTGCTCGGAGGTCCAGATCTTCATCTTGGATCGCGGAAGATGGAAACGACGCCGGCCCGGCTCTTCCTGTTCCCCTCCCCCTCTTCCTCTACACCCGTTGTTGACCTTCCCGCCTCACGGCACCCTCTCCTGAGCAGCCCCGACCGAAAAAGGGCTCCGAGGCGGCGAAGAAGGGAGGAAGGGAAGGAGCGGGGCGTTGAGCTGGAAACGGTTTCCGGCCAGTGCGCCTGCGCAGTGCGCGAGGGTGCCGGTTGGGCGCTCCCCCCCCCCCCCCCCCCCCCGCGCGCGCTCCGAGCTCAGTAGCTGCGCATGCGACACGCGAACGGGTTTTTTATTAGTGGGAAGAGGGTGTAAATGCGTTCGGAGACGTATGGGTCGGCGCATGTGCTGTCTCAATACAGGGCTGCGGCTGAGGGAAGTGAGCGCCGCTGGGCAGCTGCAACGGCCGCGGGGTGGGGGGGAAGGGGCGAAACGTTCCTCGTCTCCCTGAGCCCCGGGGTGGTGGCCTCCTAGGGGCAAATTCCACCTCTCGCGTGTTGGGTACCGATTGGGCGGGCTTAAGCGCCGGGTGACGTCAGAACGGAAGGTGAAGGACAACCTCGCGTTCTCTCACTCCCCCCCCTCCCCCCGCCAGCAGACAGCGGCGCTCGTTCCGGGCGCAGTAGCTGCGCATGCGACCTGATGCATTTCTGCCCTGTACTTTTTAATGAGACTTTCATTAGGCCCTTATATGTTTTTAACTGTCTTTCTAATAAATACATGTATTTTTGTATAAGTTTCGACTAGGTTTTTAATATTGGCCCTTCATTACACTTCTTTCTTATACCTGTGGGAAAACCTAGTCTTGCATCTGAGTAAGTGTTGTATGTTTGCGCTTTCGGACCTGCATGCTTTGCTGCAGCCTTTGTACAAGATGTGTTTTCCACAGGGGGAAGCCAGCAGCAGGAGAAAAACAAACAAAAAGATTGATAAACTTGGTCTAACAAACTGCCATATGCCTGAGAACAGTGCTTTTTGGCCTTTTGAAACTCCCCGACCACTGAGCTGCAAGCACATGATGGGAGGGTATATGTCATATGTAATGCTCCCTCTAAGCGGTGGAGTCTTGTGAGCAAAAATTCCACTTTGTGAGCTTCTGGCATTAAAGATGTGAGGGAGCGATTTGGCTACTGCATAAACTAGTTTGCTCTGGAGCCATCCTTCCTGAGCTAAGGCAAAAATGTTTGAGCCGGAGGCTAAACGGTGAGCTAGCTCAAACTAACTCAGCTTAGGGGGAACACTGGTCATATGACAAGGACAGCCAGGGTTATTTCCTCACCAGTGCCAAGGCCAGGACCTTAGGCAGCAGAATGTAGTGAGGAATCTTCTCTATTGAATGACCTCACACTGTCCTGTTGCTCTTCTTGGTATGCGTGCAGGCAGAGGCATGGCCCTTCTGAAAGGCAACCGCCTTCCGTAGCTCTGGGTTTTCAAAAAACAAGCACAAATGACATCTTGGAGACCTGTGAGCAGGATTCCCTGTACATTGCTGCATCTGGACTTAATGCTTCTGCCTTTTGAGCCGAGTCACACAGCTATGATCAGCATGCTTGCTCCATCTTTCTCCAGCAGGCTTTCCTGTTGTCTGAGAGGAAACTTTAAACAAAGCTGGGACGAGCACATGGGTAAGTGAATGTTGCTTCCTCCAGTCCTCCCAGCTCTTTGTTGCAGTGGCCAAGAACAGAACACGATGCAACTGGCAGATAATGCAGTCATTCAAATGCTTTATTTGCATTATATACTAAATAAGATGCCTGGATTTGTAGAACTGGAGCACAGTAATCCTGTCACAGTTGCCATATTGTGGCGTTTCACCTGAACTTTCAGGCTCTACACTGTTTGCTCTTCTCTTACGTTCATCAGATCCCACCCTTAAGGCTGCCAATACCACCCTCTGCCTCCAATTAATGCCATCAGGCTTTACACCAAGCACTACTCCAAGTCTTAGAGTCCGCTGCTCTGCCAAGCCTAATTCCACCACACAGGGTTGTCAAGTTGAACTTACGAAATAGCGGGGGGGGGTTTCCCATTCCTCCCTGGGAGTCTTCTGTCACGCGCGTGCGCCGTGATGACACCAGGTTGCCAAGTTGAACTTACGAAATAGTGGTGGTGGTGGTGGGGAGTCCTGTTCCTCCCTGGGAGTCTTCTGTTGCGCGTGCGCCGTGATGACACCACCTGGGAGTGATGTCATCGTGTCGGGCACATTGAGAGCAAGGCCACCTCCAGGTGGCATCACGCTGCGCACGTCACACACTTTGGGGGTGGGGTTCCCCTTGGCAAAAACCATAGAGTTTTCCCTCGAATGATAGAGCGTCCCCCTGGTAATGTGCCCAACATGACGACGTCACCTCCAGGTGGCATCTTCACGCCGTGCACGTCACACACTTTGGGGGTGGGGTTCCCCTTGGCGGCCCAATCTGGGCCGGCGGGGAACGGGCCTCTACAGCAGGGGTTTCCCTGCCCCCCAGGGGGACCTGGCAACCCTAACCACACAATAGAAAGTGTGCTCAGAAGCCGAGCTCGGGTCAGCATACCCTGTGGTGGGGCAGTTGGGAGGGCCCAGAACGTCTGCTGGGGCCCGCTGCTGCTGACCCCCACCACCTTTCTGTACCCAGGCTCCCAACTGCCCAGTGTCATTGGGAAAGGGCATGGGGATGGTTCACAGTGGTGGCACTCTTGGTGACAATGACAGCAGCACTCCCCAACTGCATACGCTGGCCAGTAAATCTGCGGAAAAGGTGCGCGGGCAGTGCAAGGACCTGAACATGGGTGGTGGAAGGGCTTGCAAGCAGGAGAAGGATGCGTGGGCAGGTGGGGGCATGTAGGCACAGGGTAGAAAGGAGGGCATCAGAGGGCCCCGTGGGCACTGTCTGGCCAGGGCTCCCTTAAACCTAGAACCGGCCCTGCCGGAAGACACCCAAAGTCTGAGGTGATTAGAGAAGGAGAAGAAGAAGAGATTGGATTTATACCCCCACCCTTCACTATCCAAAGGTGTCTCAGAGCGGCTTACAAACTCCTTTCCCTTCCCCTCCCCACAACAGACACCCTGTGAGGTAGGTGGGGCTGAGAGAGCTCTTGACAGAAACTGCTCTTTTTCAAGGACAGCTCTTATCAGAACTATGGCTTGCCCAAGGTCATCCAGCCAGGTGCAAGTGGAGGCGTGGGGAATCAAACCCGGTTCTCCCAGATTAGAGTCCGCACACTTAACCACTACACCAAACTGGCTCCTGACCTCTTTGCTTCCTATATTTGTCAACATGGATAAGGACTTGCTACTCGTTTCCAACATGGCATTCCAAGAATACCCAACGTTTGTCCCCCTCTCCCTCCATACTAAAAAACAGCCAATTTGGATTTCATATCACTTGTTTATTTAAAAAAAAAAAGGTTAAGAAATTTACAAAGCTTAGCTTTTTTTGCCTCCCTTGAGATCAGCGTCACTCCTCACAGGAAGTCCCCACCATTTGCGAAGTCTGTGCAGACCGTTTAGGGGAAAGCGGGAGGGCAGGCAGAAGTGGGACTGCGGTCTACCACTGCAACCAGCTGTCTTTAAAAAGAGAGCGAGCGAGAGAGGGCGCGTGCAGAGCATTCTGCCGTCTTCAGAATGTTGCAGAGACTCACTCTTCTCCCTTACTGTACACAGGTGGCAGAATTCTCCTTGAGTTGCTCTTCACCCAGGGATGTTCGACGACTGCTTTCAGAGGGAGTCGCAGAGAAGGTGTGCGGTGAAGTATTTTGGTAATGAGGTCCCTGGCGCCATCAGACACCCGAGAAGGAAATGTAAGATTAACCTTGAAGATAAAACAGTAGTGCCATAAATAGTTGTACTTTCTGTGAACTACCCTAGACTACTTTTTCTTCTTCTTTTTTTGCCATCCACCTCCTCGGCCCTTACCCAAATAGCCCGATCTTGTCAGATCTCAGGAGCTAAGCAGGGTCAGCCCCGGTTAGTACTTGGATGGGAGACTACCAAGGAAGTCCAGGGCTGCTATGCAGGGGCAGGTGATGGCAAACTATCTCTGAAAGGCTCTTGCCTTGAAAACCCTACAGGGTTGCCATAAGTCAGCTGCGGCTTGATGGCACTTTCTACCACTGTCTTCTCCAGCTACACCACTCGTATGCCAATCCCTGCTTTCTTATCTATCTTTCTTGTGCATTTGTTGCACTGCAAATGTTGTGTTTTGTACAGTACCCTAACCCACCGCTGACATTAAGCAGCAGTAGCAGCTGCTCCTTCCCTGAAGCTATTGTGCTCTTCTTTGGCACATAGAATCACAAGAGTTGGAAGGGGCCATGCAGGCCATCTACTCCAGCCCCCTGCTCAATGCAAGATCAGCCGAGAGCTTCCCTGACACGTGTTTGTCCAGCTGCTGCGTAAAGACTGCCAGGGAGGGGGAGCTCACCACTTCCCTAGGCAGCTGATTCCATAGTTGTGCAACTCTGACTGTAAAAAGGGTTTTCCTAATATCCAGCCGATACCTTTCCACCCTTAATTTAAACCCATTATGGTGTGTCCTATCCTCTGCTGCCAGCAGGAACAGCTCCCTGCCCTCCTCTAAGGGACAGCCCCCCAAATACTTAAAGAGAGCAATCATATCCCCCTCCAGCCTCCTCTTTTCTTAGCTAAACATTCCCAAGTCCCTCAGCCTTTCCTCAAAGGGCTTGGTCTTAAACTTGATCCTATCAGCTGCTGTGCCCACACAGTTCACATGGATCAGCCATCTAATTTAGCCTGAGGTCGATGCTGTGTTGATTATCAGCATCTGTGATCAAGGGGCAGCATTTATTTCTTCAAGGCTGATTTGCTCCAAGAAGTATGATTTGGGTCCTTTTACACTGTTGCTTCCCGTTTCTTTTAATTTTTGCTCGTAAGTATTGTTACCCAAATGATTAATGGCGGATCACGCGGGCAATCCATCCTGCACATCTGAATAACGTGAGTGCACACACGTGTTCAGAGTGCAGACGTCCCACAGAGAACTCTCACAGGAGTGTGCTTGACTGATTGGTTTTGTGTGATTGTTTCTATCAGGGGTGGGCTTTTCCCCTTTTCATCTCTTGGTTTGTGGGGTTGGGATTTTTGAGTATTAGAACTAAGAATTTTGTTTGGGTGTATATTTTGTGCTTGAGGAAAACACAACATTGATGTAACATTGAATACATTTTCTTGAACTGTGGAGTAGGATACCTCCCCTACTCAGTAATCCAAGAATGAAATTGTGCACTGGGAGATTTGTCCATCACCCATCTTGGTGAAGACTTAGAGTTATAATCTTGACTTGTGGATCAGCCCTTGACTGATTTGAAGCCCTTGTTCTGGCGTACCAGAACAAGGGGGAAAGA
>NW_015167115.1:178369-186497 GCF_001447785.1 Gekko japonicus | reverse complement strand
AGAGTGAGAAGAGACGGATCTCAAGATGCTTCCACATGGTGATTCTCTGCATATATCTTGTTGCTATGGCGAATGAGGAGACATTAAATAAAATCATAGGTTACAATTGTACTTTTTCTTGGAGTAGGAAAACCCAACATTGATATAACATTGAATACCTTTTCTTGGACTGTGGAGTAGGATACCTCCCCTACTCAATAATCCAGGAATGAAATTGTGCACTGGGAGATTTGTCCATCACCCATCTTGGTGAAGACTTAGAATTATAATCTTGACTTGTGGATCAGCCCTTGACTGATTTGAAGCTCTTGTTCTGGCGTACCAGAACAAGGGGGAAAGAGTGATTCAGAGGGGCAATGTCTAGTCGCATATGCTGTTTTATTGAATCTGCCATATAGAATGGCGGGTGGCATGGCGTTGCATCTGGCTAAAGAGAAAGCGCTGCGTAGTTGTGGCGCTTGTAGGGAGGATAAATATGGAGCCAGCCATCCTACCTACAATGAGGGGTATCTCGAAACTCCGAGGAGAGCAGGTTTTGCTGGCACGACTATGTAACATCTGATGCTCAATATCCGACATTCTCTGTTTCTCTGTTTCATCAGCTGAAATGCGTCCGCTGAATGCAGAGACATTTGCAGTGGCATCCACACAACAGTTTCCCCTGCACTTTCCTTGCTTCCACCCTTTTGTTTCCTCCCCTGCTAACAGAGGGCTTTAAAAAAATGGTAATTGCTAGATCCCTACAGCATGATAAGATTGTAACAGTCTATTGTAACAGTCTATTGCCACACTCTACCAAGTTCTTTGTATTCTCAATGTTCATTTTTTAAAAAAGTCTCTATGAGAAGGTGGCTAAGTTCTTTCAATCCACCATGCTGTTCCGCCAAGAATAATTACAATTGTAACCTATGATTTTATTTTATTTAATGGCGAATGAGGATACATTAAATAAAATAAAACCATAGGTTACAATTGTAATTATTCTTGGCGGAACAGCATGGTGGATTGAAGGAACTTAGCCACCTTCTCAGTTACTTCAACAGAAGAATCATTCAAAAGTTTGTAAACTTGGGAATCCGAAAAACCCATCATGTTGCCAATATAGGGTTTAGATATTTAGAGCGTATATTTACATAAAAGTGACAGTGCAACGAAACATGTAAGATCATCTCAACACATCTAGATTCAGAGGGGCAATATGCTGTTTTATTGAATCTGCCATATAGAATGGCGGATGGCATGGTGTTGCATCTGGCTAAAGAGAAAGCGCTGCGTAGTTGTGGCGCTTGTAGGGAGGATAAATATGGAGCCATCCATCCTACCTACAATGAGGGGTATCTCGAAACTCCGAGGAGAGCAGGTTTTGCTGGCAAGACTATGTAACATCTGATGCTCAATATCTGACATTCTCTGTTTCATCAGCTGAAATGCGTCCGCTGAATGCAGAGACATTTGCAGTGGCATCCACACAGCAGTTTCCCCTGCACTTTCCTTGCTTCAGCCCTCCCCCCCTTCTGTTTCCTCCTCTGCTAACAGAGGGCTTTAAAAGAATGGTAACTGCTAGATCCCTACAGCATAAGATTGTAACAGTCTATTGCCACACACTACCAAGTTCTTTGTAGTCTCAACGTTCATTTTTAAAATAAAGTCTCTAGTCCTTTTCATTGTGGATATATAAGAAATGCACCTTTCCCCTTTTACCTCCACAGAAAAATGGACTAGAGATATTTTTTTTAACAAAAAGAAAGCTATGAACTCAGAGGAACTAGTAGACCATGGCCATAGATCATTTACTGCACTGTAATGATCTAGCCTGAAAGGACGCTCCAGGGGTCAGGGGGTGGTAATGTTGGCCATGGGGGCTAAGGCAAAGGCAATGGTGCCAGTGTGGCTGGGACCTTCATTAATGTATACTTTCCCATCCACATGGTGTGCAAAGGCACTCTGCGATCTTTCCAAACAGGTAGTCTCCAATGAGGTTTTGGGAAAGATCACAGCAAAGCAGAAGAAAACCTGAAAAGTGAGCTGTTAGGGGATGACACAGTGTGGATGATCCAAAATAACTCTCTCCAGTTTGGGTACTAACCAGAGCAAAACCTCCATGTGAAAGCAGCCTTGGTTTGCATTGCTGTAGAACTCAAAGGGACTTCTAATGACTTTGAAGTCACAAAACAGTGTAATCGAAAGCCCAGTCAACTGGGCCTTTGTGAAAGAGCATATTGGCTTGGCTGGAAAAATGCTTGGAGCAGAAGTTATTGTTCCTTTCAGATCCAATTATCATTTGATTGAGGCAAAAAATCCCCAAGCTGGTCAAATGCACGCCCCTAAAATACAACACGGACTCCCATCCGTTATAAGGAGGAAACGTTTTTGTCCTGTGCATCTGGCCGCTAACAAAAGCATAATTTTCTCCCCTTTAAGAATGGGTTCTCAGCTGTATGACGAAGCTTCTGCACGAATGCATTGTTTTAGAAACGCAGAACATACCTCTCTTATTTTCCTGAATGTCTCTAACCGAGTGGCTGCTTCAAATGGAGCATATCCCGTCAGACACTCGTAACAAAGCACGCCAACACACCACACATCAACGTTTTCATTGTGGGGACTCCCTTCTATCATTTCTGGAGCAAGGTAGTCTGTGGTGCCGCACAAGGTTGTCCTTCTGTAGTTTTTAAGAAAGGAAGTTAAATGCCAAACTAAAAGGAACAGCACTCAGGATAACAAAGTTAACCTCTTACAGACGACACAGACTGCCAAAAATACAAGTGGGTTCTGGATCAAATCAAGCCTGAATTCTCTCTGGAAGCTAAAATGACTACCCTGAAGCTATCGTACTTTTGCCACATTATGAGAAGACGAGACTCACTGGAAAAGACAATCGTGCTAGGGAAGACTGAAGGCAGAAGGAAAAGAGGAAGATCAAACATTCGATGGATGGACTCAGTGAAGGAAGCCACGGCCTTCAGTTAGACACAGGCAAGGCTGTTAACGATTTTGCAGGTCTTTCCATTCATAAGGGTTGCCATAAGTCAGTAGTGGGTCGATGGTTTCTGGAGCCATCCTTCCTGAGCTAAGGCAAAAATGTGTGAGCCAGAGGCTAAAAAACCATGAGCCAGCTCACACTAACTCAGCTTAGAGGGAACACTGCAGTGTTAACGATTTTGCAGGTCTTTCATTCATAAGGGTTGCCCTAAGTCAGTAGTGACTCGATGGCACATAACACATACCTTGTTTTACTGACTCTGGTACAAAAAGTCTAAGCAGGCAAATTTTTTTCCTGGCAGAGTTCTCATCCCCAGTGGGAATGAAGCCAATATACTGCAAGCCCCACTGAATAGACCTGCTCTCTCGGATGTTTGAGTTGGCACATGAGAAGGTGGTGGCTATTTTTGAAACAGATCCTGACTTGGATAGCCCAGGCTACTCGATCTCATCAGATCTCAAAAGCCAAGCAGGGTCGGTCCTGTCTCGTACTTAGATGGGAGACCGCCAGGGAAGTCCAGGGTTGTGGCACAGAGGTAGGAAACCACCTCTCTTGCCTTGAAAACACTACAGGGTTGTCATAACTCAGCTGTGACTTGATAGCGAAAAACACACAATTTTTGACACACTGCCCCAACCCCTGTGTCCAGTGGCCTGGAAAACACTGGTCTCTCTGGCCAAATCTGTCAGAATGGTAAAGGAACATTCAAATAAGGGTAAGATTATTTTTTAAAATGGAGTTCTAAACAGAGGCATACCTTAGTGATGGAGCATGCACTGACCAGCCAAAGTCCGCCAACTTCAGCTCCCCTCTTAAGCCTAGCAGAAGGTTTTCTGGCTTAATGTCTCTGTGGATTACTTTCCTAGCATGACAGTACATCAGAGCTTCAGATATTTCTTCCATATACTGCAAAATATTTCATGCAGAGACAGTCAGCCACCTCTAAAGTTGTGCAGAAACCTTATCTGCATTAGCTTACAACATCACTTGGAAAGCAGCTGGTGATCGATAAGTAAAAATGGAAACTTTCACATTAAACTCTGTGACAGATATCAGATCAACCCCATTAGACTGCTTCCCCTGACCACAACGGAGCCCTGGTACCTATGAAATCCACTTGCTTATGTTTACGCCTTGTTACTATTGCCCGTGCACCTGAGAACTGAGGTTTCAAAAATTGCTGGGAGGCCCTGACCTGGATAGCCCAGACAAGCCCAATCTCATCAGATCTCAGAAGCGAAGCGAGGTCGACTCTGGTTAGTACTTGGATGGCAGACTTCCTTGGAATACCAGGACGGGAGGACAGGGGCAGGTTTTGTTCAGCCATCTCTCTGAATATCCTCCAGGCCCCCAGTGGGGGTCAGTCACCAGAGGTCAACATGATTTCCAGGTGTGTGTGTGCGCGCGCACACACACACACACACACACACACACACACAAATTTGCTAGGAGCACTAAACACAGCCTTCCCAGGACCCATCTGGTTTGGCAGGACCCACGGCAGACCCCAAAATGGTGTAATGTGTGGTTAGGTCCAAGTCTATGGGACAGCATAGCTGGCCCTGTGTACAGTCCGCTGTATAAGGAGGTAACCTGAGGAGTCACTTCAGGTGGCAGATTTTGAGGAGCGGCAGGGCTATTTTTGGGCAGGAACGCACAGGAACGGAGTTCCGGCTGGCTCCCGAGTTGGCCACGCCCAGCAGGAACTCATTAGTATAACAGGCCACACCTAACAGCAGGAACTCATTAGGATTGGCTACATTAGGGGTGTGTGGCCTAACATGCAAAGGAGTTCCTGCTACAAAAAAGCCCTGTGTTTTGACAACAAACAAGGTAAACAGAATAAAAAGCAAAAGGTGGGTGTGGCTGGATGACCACACTTCTGGTAACGTGGGGGTGCGTCCTAATGTGCTAATGAGCTATGCTGTCAGGGGTGTGGCCTAATATGCTAATGAGTTTCTGCTGCTGGGCGTGGCCTATTATGCTAATGAGTTCCTGCTGGGCTTTTTCTACAAAAAGAGCTCCTGGAGCGGAAAGCTCCTGTTACCCCCCGAAGAAATAACTATCATCCCTTTGCTCAGATCTCTTTGAAAGCTTCACATCTAGTTCCTCAATTCCTGTGAGGTGCCATCTCTAGCGAGAGTTTAGCTGCCATTTCTAGTTGCCTGTTGCCAGGGCAACCATCGTGGTGGCTGGACTCCCATGAGAATTCAGGAAGCTCTACAGGGCATATGTGGTTTGTTGTGTTATTTTTAAAGACACCGTAGGTCACAAAGATGTGAGGAAGGCAGTCACCTGTGGCTTCCAGGTGGCGTGACATCAGCAAGACACACAGGCGTGGATCCTGCAAATAAATTCCATTCACAGATCCAGCCTGCACTTCGGAGAGCCCTCCCATTTGTGCAAGATCAATAGTTTTCAAAGCATAAGTAGAAGTGCTCTTGGAAGGGGATGCGCAGGTTACAGCAGAAGCTATCTAGTGCAACCTGAACTTGTTTTCATGGGATCAAAACGTTTAAACCCGGGGAGGGGATATGACTCAGTGGAAGAGCCTCTGCTTGGTGTACAGAACATCCCAAGTTCAATCCCCAGCATCCCCATTTAAAATGACCAGGCAGTAAGTGATGTGAAAGACCTCTGCCTAAGACCTTGGAGAGCCACTGCCTGTCTGGGTAGACAATAATGACCCTGATAGACCAATGGTCTGATTCATATCATATATGTTCATATACATCCATAACTTCCTCTGCGTAGCTAGTCCTCAATTCCCCCAAGCCCTCTCCATTACTGCAGCCAAAGGCTTGGTTCTTTTCATTATGATTATTTTGGCCAACTTGAAAACTGCCTCATTCTCCCACGTTAATATGAAGGCTGTGCTAGGAAGGGAAATAACCTGTTGGCAAGGCAAGGCAACAGAAGAGACAGGCAAACAGACAAGATACCACCAGGTTTTGTTCATTATACATCAATTGGTTCCCCTTAACAAAATTGCACCATTTGGCTTTCTACTCACAGTTGCAGTTCTGGTGTCATCAAAGTATTTCTTTTTCTGTAATTCTTTGTACAGCTCCCCTCTGGGAGCATATTCCAGCATGAGGTAGATCCGAGTCCGGTCATGAAAGTAATTATACATCCGTAAGATATTTGGATGCCTGGAGAAGGCGAAGAGAAAGCACAGGTGGATAATGGTGGGCTTGCTTGCGTGAGCCACTGTGGCAGGCTGCTCAATGTCTGTTTCCCCGCACAGGTGCCCTAGGAAGACTTCCAGAATTCTAGAAGGGAACGACCATTGTGCTGTGGCTAAGATATGGTCACTAGCAACGGTGGCAGGGCAAATGTAGTAGGATAAACCAGTACAACTCCATAAAGAGGTAATGGGAAGGCTACAGTTGGGGACCATCTTTCATAGCGTTCCATGTTTCTCACTTCTGCAGCAGCAAGAGGTTCTATGGCCAGCACTTACTGGGTTAATTCCCCTTTGAGAAAAGAGCACTGGAGATTGGTGGCATTTTTGTAGCATTGGCTGTACAAGCAGGGCACAGGTGGAAGCAGAGAGGCATTCCTACAGGGCAAGAGATCATCAAACCCCCAGAGGAAGAGAGTACAACCCCATCCCCTCTGGCTAAGCTCCTCTACTCCATGAATGGCTCTCCGTTTCTTCTCTCTAATAATTAAGTGTCATCAGGTCTCGGCTGTCTTGTGAGAAGCTCTCGTGGAGTCCTCAAGGCAAGAGATGAGCAGATGCCATTGCCTGCCTCTGTGTAGCACCCCAACAGTTCCTTGGTGACCTCCCATCCAGTGTTCCCTCTAAGCTGAGTTAGCGTGAGCTAGCTCACTGTTTTTTTAGCCTCCAGCTCACACATTTTTGTCTTAGCTCAGGAAGGATGGCTTCAGAGCAAACTAAGTTATGCAGTAGCCAAATCGCTCGCTCATGACTTTAAGGCCAGGAGCTCACAAAGTAGAATTTTTGCTCACGAGACTCCACAGCTTAGAGGGAGCATTGCTCCCATCCAAGTACCAACCAGGGCCAACCATACTTAGCTTCTGAGATCTGACAAGCCTAGGCTAGTCTGGGCTACTCAGGCTGCTCTCTCTCCTGTCTCTGCCTGTTCTGAACGACTGTTTACATGTACACTCCCCCATATGTCCTCTCCCTTCAGCTGCAAGCATTCACCGCCTCCTGGCTCTGATGGGTACTCCAACAGAGCCATTGTTTTCAGCTTGCAGGCACCTTGAAAAAGGGTGGCAGCTGCTACCACAAAACAGCCACCAGAGCAGCAATCAGCCACAAAAATGGGAGGATCCACGAAATGACGGAAAGTTCCAAGCTGAGTGTTTGGAGATGGAGGCAGCTGCTTCCTGGGAGGTGCTCCCAGCTGATGCAAAGGCAATGTCTCTTGCACAGAAGTGGGGGAAGGAAAGCCAGGATCTGGTTGCTGCTTTGGCCAACGGATGCTGTTTGTTTTCAGTTCTCAAAGGAGGGGAGGGTTTGCTGCCGGCACAGGAAGAGGTTGCCAAGCCCAAAAAACTTAAGCCAGGCTGCGTCTGTGGCCAAGCCAAGAGTGCATGGCTCTGATGCACATGCCCAGGATTGGCAGAACACTTTGCTTGTCAGTCAGCTACTTGGGAGTGACCTGAAGCTCTCTATTCCCCCCCCTCCCGTTCCATCCAAGACCCATTGGATTTTATTCCTAAAATTCAAGAAGTAAATGAGTACCAGAAACTGATCAGCAGGTCCCACGATGGGGTCTGGATCCTATCCTATTGTATCAAGAGAAGTTTGTAATTGTGTCACCTTGACACAGAGAGCCCTCCATCTTTTTGTGTTATATCCCTGAGGATGCCAGTCACAGCTACTGGCGGAACGTCAGGTTCTACAATGCCAAGACCACGGCCACACAACCCGGAAAATCTACAGCAACGAATGAAGTTTGTAATTGTTGTGAACCCGTGTATCAAGTCACAGCCGACTTATGGTGTGACCCTGTAGGGTTTTCAAGGCAAGAAAGAGACAGAAGTAGTTGGCCATTGCCTGACTCTAAGTAGTAACCCTGAACCTCTGGGTGGTTCCCCATCCAAGTACTAACCAGGGCCAATCCTGCTTAGCTTTTGATATCTGACAAGACTGGGCTAGCCTGTGCTGTG